>NC_071118.1:27135000-27365000 GCF_024256425.1 Clarias gariepinus | reverse complement strand
TTTTATTAATTATGTCTCGTTTCACCTCTCATATTATGCAACCAATATGGATCAAAATTTTTCATTTTCTTTTGAAGTAGAACTCAAGTATCTTGCCAACACTACAGCTTCTCTCTCTCTCTCTCTCTCTCTCCCTTTGAGGAGTGGGCGGAGCCAGACAGCCGGATGTGGTGCTGGAAATAAGGTCAGCTGATCAAGAGTGAAGAAGTGAGGAAGTGAGTGAGGGAGTGAGCTAGTGCTCTTGTGCTCTGTGAGTGTAAAAACATACACACACCTACACAACATATCCGTATGGTAATTATGCAACGGAACATTTTAAATGATAAACAACAAATTTAGAGAAAACACACACTAGCAGATGTTTTCTGTTTAAAAGTGCTTTTTTTGTGTATTTATTGCCTTCTAGCCCTAATAATGTTAAGAATAACACTGCTACTACTAATAATAAGTATTTATAACAGTTATTAATTACTATATGTAGTCAAGCCCATAACATTTAATCATAAAATGATCTAATAAAAACTCACCAGGTAATATTTTTCTCATTTATGTTTAAACATCCTGATTTTATATACATAAAAAAAAAAAAATATATATATATATATATATATATATATATATATATATATATATAGTTCTGTATGGTACGTTACGCGTTATTAAATCTTTTTAAAAAATAAGACATGAGAGAAACTCATTATTTTCAGTTAAATATCATAAAATTGTATTTAAAATGTTATATTAATTTAAATATAAAAGCTAATATAACTCTAATTAGGCTCTAGGTAAAATGTATCATGAATCCATGATTATTTAATAAAGCACTCGTTTAAAGTTGTATTAGGATTGGAGAAGGACAAGAGAACATTTGATTTACTTACTTTACTGTACTCTCCTGATTTTTTCTTCATTTTTAGGTCCGTGGCAACAACGGTTAAAATATATATTTTAATTGTAAAAAAAAAAAAAAAATTCCAGGGTTTAAACATTCCACTTTCGACTGAATGTATATGAATAAAATATTTTCTTACTCTTAAACAAGGATTTCTTGCCTAAAAACTGCACTTTGAATTTAAGGGGATTAAGACACTGAAAATTAAATAGTACAAATTGTTTTTCAATAAAAAAAAATTTAAATCTTTTTTAAACAATAGTGTATTTAATTTTTATAGCAATTATTTTCTGATGAGGTTAAAAAAAACAGGTGAGGATGATTTTGATGAAACTTTTACATTTACAATTGACTATATATATATATATATATATATATATATATATATATATATATATATATATATTTTTTTTTTTTACTTTTGGAAAGAGAAAGAAACAAGACTGTAATTTGTGCCTTTTTTGTGCTAATTTCTGTAATGTTTTGGATGTTAAAATTACCTATGAGTTAGTATAATTATCTGTGACAATTAAGGTTGAAAGCAAGAATGTTCAGGCTGTAGTGATGAAAAAAACGAAAGGGGAAAAATAGTGAATTTTAACGATCAATAATGAAAAAAAAATATGGGGAGGGGTGCCGTTTTCAAACACCACTAGCTAATCCTGGGCGTCTGTGAGCTCACACATGCGGAAGAGGCGGATAGCGCTCTTCTCCCAAGCTTTCCACCGATGCATGAGCATGAGCGGCCTGAGGTTGCATGTGTGAGCCCAAACCCCCCGGAATCGGTAGCTGTAGGCAAAAGTCAGGAGACTGGACATGGTAAAATCGCAGAAAACAACATTGAATTCCAATTCACAGTTTAAAATATGAAAGCCTCGTAAACAAAAGTGTGTACAGAGATCCGAGTAAACTTGTTGCAGACTGAAAGGTCTTCAATTTGTGTGCTGGAGTTTTTGAGCTTTCGCTCAAGGTCATTCCAGTAGAGGATTGAGGAAGTTATGACTCTCTGACGGTGCACCCACTAACCCTGCGCGCGCACACACACACACACACACACACACACACACACACACACACACACACACACACAAACACACACAAACACACACGCATGCACACACACAGAGCTCAGGGTCGACAGGGTGAGTGGGTCAAGAACTGCCGCTCACAAAGTGTGTTTATTTTCTTTTTATTTGGGCTTTTATTGGGCAACTGCAGGATTTACGGGGACCTCCGAAGCCCAAGGGTGTGACAAGAACTCATAAAGTTGCACGGTGATAGTGACTAACCTTCATCTGCGCCTATTTACAGACATGTACACTGTCTTTACACACACACACACAAGATACACAAAAGGTTATTTTGTTTATACTGCAAAATCCATCTTGACCCCAAGTTCATCTTGTCTTCTGTGCTCTCGCCAACCAAATGAAGTGTGTATGTGATTTGTTTAACTCATCATACTCCGCTCTTACATTAAGCTACCCCACACACACACACACACAAACACGCTGATGTAACTTAACACAACGATACAGCTATTCAGCAGGGAGCTCGGCGTGCTCCAGCGGCATCATGCTGGCAGATGTCTGCGCCGCACTGGGACGAGGCACACGCACAACTGGACTATCGAGTTACTGAAGCGAGCAAACACACTGAGGGCAGAAAGGATGGTTTTGTCACAGAGAGAATGGGAACACACACACACACACAACAGGCTTTTGTGCGTTTTGATTGCCTGGGGCACGGCACAAGCGGGCGCGTGCAGAGGTCAAAGGCCGACGCCCGGCGTGACCTTAGGAATGAAAGACAGCCATGTGACAGATTGGCCTCTGCTTTCTGAAACTGCGTTTTTTTTTCTCCCTCGTTCTCTCTTTCTCGTCTCCGGTCATTTAGGAGCAATTGAACTAACATAAGTCAGGAATAAAAGGGCTGAGAGGGGAAAACGACTGCAAACAATAGATCAGGGCAATGCATTCAGAGATTAGACCTAAATCAGTTCGGACGTTTTGAACGTGACCGGATTATAGCGCGAGAAAATGCCCTGGAAGTGTGGCTCAATCCGGGTCACGGCACCAAGACGACGGGACGAGAATTCTGAACCCAATTACAACTCGAAGAAAAACTGTCAGAACCTGACATCGCTAATAAGACTGCTTCTTACTTTGTGGCAAAACAATAACAGGAGTCTGTTGAGGGCCGGAAAACAAATTCAGAAAACTGGCTCTGCTAACAAAAAGACAAAACAGCTGTCTGAAGATTGACCAAGTTCAAAGACTAATAAGGATACAGGAAGTCTTTGCTGGAGGTCGAAAAATCCATAATCAGACCTGCTCTCTGGGTGGCAAGATGGCCTTCTCACAAGGTCTGTGCATACAGATAGGAGAAGAAACACACGCCTCCACATGCATTTCGGAGATTTTAGATTAGCTATTTAAAAAAAAAAAAAAAAGATGCAGCAGCTGGATTCATTTATCTGAAGGACTGGAGGGAACTTTCAAACTAGGGACACGGGCATGGGTCCAAGTGGATTGTTGTTTAAAACGTGATGTCATCAATGCTGCCTATTCTTTCTATTCAATTCAATTCAGTTTCATTTATATAGCTGTTTTAACAATAATCACTGTCACAAAGCAGCTTTAGAGATTAAAAAAATATATATGGCAATGAGTTTGAAAATTGTCTAGAAATATGTATAAATTATAATGATCAGTTTGAGGGTGACGATGGCAAGAAAAAACCTCCTGAGATGGCAATAGGAGGAAACCTTGAGAAGAACCAGACTCAACAGGGAACCCATCCTCATGTGGGTGATAACGGACAGCAGGGATTGATCTGCAGTCAAACTGTGCGTTAGGAGGCTGGAAGTTCAGTATAACAGGAGACATGTTTAAGTTAATATGGAGTCCACTTTCGTTATTGGAGGCTCAGGTACAAAACTGTCTTTAGGAATTTTAGTCCCGAACTATCGAGCGACTCCAGTCAAAGTAGGAAGAGGCATCAGGCATACCACGAAGGTCAACTTTCTTTCTTGGTACTTTTTTCGGTGCATACTGCCACCTGCTGTACAGGAGGGTGTAGTTTGGCAAGTGTACTCAGGTACGGAACAGTATTCCTAATGTAAATAAGCGGGGGACGGAGGTAGACTGGGGCGGGGGGAGGGGCATTACCATTTTTGTCAATAAGCATGTCCAAGAATGACCTATATGTCCAAAATGCTAATTTGTCCAAATACAGACTTTTCCAGCAGCTTCTTGGCAAACATCAGAGCACTGCCATTACTTGGGAGAAAATGACTTTTCCTTTTACAATTATTGACTAATGTTTGCTCTCTTTGTTGAAAAAAATGCTCAAATGGTCAGAAATGGTGCACGGAAGGACAGAATACATGGGGGTACCTCTAAAGGCCGTGGCCATCTAACTGCAGAAGGGGAACAGATTGTCTGAAACGGAAACTGGAGATCAAAACAATTTAGATGGAAAGTAGGAACCAGTTACAAATAAAATTGGTTTAAAAAGCAGTCTTACGCCCCTGAAAGGTCATGTTTCAAACGTCCAAGTGGTACTAGCTCCATACTCAGCTGATTGTAAGCTATCAGAGACCTGAGCATGAAATCTAATACCCACCTGAGAAACGTCTGAGAAATAAGGTTTCACTTAAATAGTCAGGTCTTGTCCAGTTTGATTAGCCACCTCAAAGCTTGCAATGAGATAGACACAGGTGACGGACATTACATGTTCTGAGATGCACAGGGTCTTTTTATTTATTTATTTTTTTGAGTCTATTTATTAAGAGGAGAAGCAATTTCTTTTACTAGCCTCTCTCTTTTTTTTTCCTTCCTCCTCATCTTCTGCAATGGCTGCCTCGCCTCGAACACTCAATCACGGCAGCGGCAGCGCAGCACCTTAATCAACTAACCTGAAATGGATACCACCCACACGAGAAAGAAGGAGGAGCACAGGAGAATGATGAGTGGGCCGAACGAGGGGGAAAAACGGGATGGAATGAACTTTAGGAAGAGGACGGCATTACCGGAATATTGGAAGAAGGGGTAATAGAGTGATGAAAAATGAGAAAGCCTGTATGTGTGCGTGTGTGTGTGTGTGTGGGGGGGGGGGGGATTAGTTTAGGCAGGGAGCTGGGGTAAGGGAGAAGGAAAGCGGAGAAGCGGGGAGAGGTCTGTGGGGAGCGGCAGACGGACAAACTGTGACAGGGGTCGTGATCCCTGACCCCTGACATCACTGCCCTGATGAGGTGAACTCTGCAGCGCAATCTGCTGGTTCAAAGCTAGCGAGCAGCGTCCACTCTTCCTTCCATCCATCCATCCTCCTGTCCATCTATTCTGTCTTCTCCTCCTCCTCCTTTCCTACATAATGCCACACCCCTTTTTTCTATTGCCTTTTCTTGGGAGTGCAGCTCAAACCACACCACACATTCAGCCACGCACCCACACCCAGTTCCAATTAGAGACCAAATCCCCAGGCAGGCAGTAACAACGATGTCCAATTTTAAAGGAAGTCCAAATTCTTTTTTCAAAAGACCCAATCAGCACAAGTGGGTTGATGAGGAAATACACATTAGAAAGCCATCATTTACAACAATGGCATTTGAATGACAGCTAAAATGTTTTTTCAAGGTATGTTCCTTAAAACGATCAGCCATGTTGAAGCACATGACTCAAAATGGCGATCGGTCGGAGGGAGGGAGGGGGGGGGTGGTTTGAAGAGGTTGACAATCACAGAGAGGACTCTTGGTCTGCAGTGGTGACCTTTAATCCTGGGGGTCACACCTCACTGACCACCACTGCATCAGGCATGTCCTGAAACAGCAATTTTCCACAGAAGAAGGGAATAAGGTTACACAAGAAACAGATAATCAAATGAAAAAAATTAGGCCAAACCCTTTCCAGCCAAAGACTGAATTAGAGCTTTGTTAAATAAAAAATAAATACCCTCGCATATACGTGGGCGCACTAGGTGGGGTGTTAATCCATTGCAGTGCACACAAATACACACTCACTCACACACTAAAGGCAATTTGGAAATATCAATCAGCATATCCTGTCTCTGAAAACGTGCAAACTTCGGACACAAGACCTGAGACGGGACTTGAACCTTCAACCTAACATTCGTTGCAACGTTGCTAACCATTACGTCACTGTGTGCAGTCATTAATATCTTTACAAGGCAGCATGCAAACTTCGGTTGGTTCTTGCCCCCTTCTAGAGGGAATCAATTTCTTGACATGCATTGATAGAGTTAAAAAGAGAAAGAAATAGACGACGAACATGTGGGGGTGTTCGTGTGTGTGTGTGTGTGTGTGTGTGCGTGATGGCGGCTTGAGTGTGGGAATGAGGGGTAAATAAATAAAGAAAAGCAGGAGGCTTTGCGGATTAAAGGATAAAAGAGGAGGAGAGGCATGAGGGAGGAGGGGCATCAGGGGGTCCGGGGCGACCCACTGGCATGCCGAGACACACGTTGACCTTTCACAACAGAAGCTCAGCTAGAGAACATCAGCGATAATCCATCCACCATCTTTCGCTCCTTCAGTTCTCCTTCTTTTACACAACACCGTCATGTTTCCCCTTAGATTCCAGTGTCTCTAAATGTCTCTCGTTTCAAGTCTTAATTCTTGTCTGCAACAGCCTCGCTCTTATTCCACAACCTCCTGTCTCTAGTTCTCTACCTCTTTTCCTTGCCAAGTGCTGATGCATTTCTGAAATGTCAGACAACAGGACGAGACAAGTTCCAGTAATGACTCACAGCAACAAGTAACCCCTGCACTATCCTACGGCAACTGGTCGCTCTCCAGGGTCCTGAAAGCACATCCTCCAGCCTTCTCAGCACCATCCTCTACATTAGAGGAGTTCATGCGGAGGAAGGACACAGCTGGATCTTACTAAACGCGAGGGCTAGGAGCCACTCGAGTCACCGAGACCCGTCCCGAGAGATGTGGGCCGTAAGTGGAAATCAGACTCCGTCTCAAAAGGACACTCTGACTTGCGTTTGCACATATAATGTAGCACAAAGTCTCGAGCATCTCGTTCACTACCATCGATACGCATCGGCCTTCTGGGTCTATGCGACTGGCTGTATAGGGGTTCGTGAGTCATTAGTTCTCGATTGCTCGAGTGTCCCACACTTCTCCTGAGTGGGCTTAAGAGTAAGGGATGACACAAACAAGGAGAGGCAGCTCTAAAGTTGGTCCTGAATCAAAGCTAAAGGAATAAATTGAAAATAATCTGCAGGCCTGATTTGAGATACTGAATCAGTTATTATATGGAATCATTTCTAAATGGTGATTCTAAATCAGTTCTACATGGCTCCACTGAATCACTTATAATACTAAATATTTTATTATACGAATTATTACACTAAATCACTTCTATATGGTTGATGCGGAATCAGCTCTACATGTCTCTAATGAATCACTTCACTCTAACCCTGACTCTATTGAATCAATCATGATACTGAATCACTTCTATATGGCTCTATTGAATCAGTTATAATGCTAAATCCCTTTTATATGGTAATGCAGATTCAGTACTACTGTCTACTGAATCACTTCACTCTAACTCTATTGAATCATTAAATCAATTATGATACTTAATCATTTCTTCATGGTTCTATTGAATCATTCATAATACTAAAGCTGCGTCCCATTCAGAAGTGTACTTATAAAAAAATATATTTTTGTGTTCTTTTAATATGATGTCCTCAATAATAACAATAATAAATATATAAATCCCTTTTCAAGCTCCATTATTTTTTCACGCTCCATCGAGACGCAATGACTTATGGGAAATCTTTCATTCCTGAAGACCTGTGAAGTGAAGACCTGTTGTTCAGTTGTTCACTACACCATTCGCAGTTTCCACTAAACTGAACGGTTTGGAATCACACTTATCATGGCTGAACACCCTGTGAAGTATACTTCGGAGGGTACTTCAGGCCGATTGGAACGTACCTTATGACTTACGCCTTATGGCTCACATGAATCAGTTATGATACTGAATCAGTTCTACATGCATCTCATGAATCAGTTAAATTGATTCTATATGGTTCGACTGAATCAGAACACTCTCTATGCATCTCATGAATGAGTTAAGATACTGAGTCGTTTCTATACAGCTCTACAGAATCGGTTCTCTACACAGCTCATGAATCAGTTCTGACAAAGAATCAATTCTACAGTACAGTATATGGCTCTACTGAATCAGATCCGTATAGCTCTACCGATGCCTAAAACCCTCGTCACCTCCTGCAGGAACAAGAGCGCTCGCACTGCTGCTGTCCATCACCTCTAAGCCCTCCATCGGTCTCTCTGGGCAACACTCCATACTGTAATCACAGCCTTAAAGGTGGGCTACAGAGAGGGAGAAGAGAATTGATCGCTACAGAGGAGACATGAAAGCCTGGTTACACCACAGATTACTAGCAAGAGGAAGAGAGAGAGAGAGAGAGAGAGAGACAGAGAGAGAGGAGAGAGAGAGAGAGAAAAAGACACAGAGAAGGAGAAGAAGAGTGGCTATGCGCGGTGGGTAGCTTCAGTACAGCTGCACAACCAAACCGATCAATAGAGCCCATTGTACGCAGAAGCATGTGGTCGAGAGAGAATGAGAAACTGCTCAAAAGAAAAGATGAGTGGAAGAAGAAGAGGGAGGAAGAGAAGCAGGGGGTATCTGTGAGTGGATCTACGCTCTCGCTGCCTCGGAAAGAACTAAAGTCTTACAAGCACGAGGGATTTAATAACAACGTTTAATATCTGAGCGAATCTTTACCCAAATTGTCTTATTAACTTATCTGTCTTATTGAGCTTTTCTTTCTCTTACTCTCTTTTATTCTCTTTTTTATTCACGCTCTCTTTCACTTTCTTTGACTCGATCTTTCTGCGCTTTCTTTTATTTCGTCTGCTAATTTCTGTTGCTTTTCTTTTACTCTTATTTCTCATTCCTTTAACTTTCATTCTTTTAATCTTTTTTTCTTCTTTCATTAAACGAATCTTTCATACTCTTTCTCTCAATTTCTCTTTCTTTGACCATTTTTCCCCTTACTTACTCACTCCTCTTTATTTTGTCTTTCTTAACTCTTTCTTGTATACTTTTATTTAGAAAGTATATGAGGAGATGAAGAAGAAGAAGAACACACACACACTTTTCACTGTACAGGAGCCAAGAGCACTTTACCTGTCAGGTCATTAAACACACGGGGAAAAAAAAAAAACTTGCAAGCGGATCTAACCCACATCTCTCTCACACACACTATTACAAAAATATACCCTGTCACATTTTTTACACACACACACACACACACACACACACACACACACACACACACAAGGTTAAAGCACTTTGACCAAGCCCAGTGAGTTGAGGGTGAAAGCACTATTTATAGAGATAAGAGCATTATACTCTCTCTCCCTCTCTCTCTTTCTCTCTCTCTCTCTCTCACACATACTCACTCCATCACACTCTTTCTTTCTTTAAATCTCTTTCTTTCTTTTTTATTCTCCTAGCTAGCTAGTTTAGCTTCTTTGTTAATTTATGTTGTAAGTTTATGTTGCATGTGGCACCTTGGTCCTGGAGGAACGTTGTTTCGTTTCACTGTGTACTAACTGTATATGGTTGAAGTGACAATAAAGCCTACTTGAACTTGAACTTGAGCAATCTTTTACACTTTATGCTCTTTTTCTCGTTTCTTTTAGTTTCTTTCAGTTTCTCCTTGCACACACTTCTTCTTTCACAGCTCGACTTTCACCCTGTTCTTTCCCTCCTTCTTTCCCTCTCTCTCTCTCTCTCTCTCTCTCTCTCTCTGTTACCTGTGCCGTTGTGAGGAAGGCTGTAACCACATTAAGGCGGCGTCCGCTGCTGTATTTCTGCCTGATGGATGAGTGAGGCCGCGCTCACTGAAGACGATGCCCTCTTTTTGCCTCAGTCTCATTTTTTACCCTCTGTCAACCCGGACGTGACCTTTACAGTACGTGTCCACTTAAAAATATTAGCCCTGGTTTGCAGCGCGGGGCGGAACGCCGGCAGCGGAGGGGCAGCGCGGGCCGGAGTGAGATCGGGAGAGCGTTTCTCCTCCTTTAGTTTTCTTCGGCGTTACATTACACTCTAAATGTTGACAAATGCTGCTGCGTGCGTAACGTGATGGAGGGCTCTAAAGAATACGTGCATATAACAAAACACACACACATTCTTTGTGCAAAGTCAATTCTGTACAAATAAACCGCAATCAGGCGTTGTAAACAATCACAACCAACCACAAGAAAAAAAAAATTACAATTTCCCTCAGACTCTCTCTCTCTCTCTCTCTCTGTTCCTGTTTCCTCCTCTCTTTCTCTCTCTTCTGTCTCTCTGTCCACTTCCTGTCGGTTGGCTGCTGCCGGTCAATAGCGCAGACTCGCATGACAATTTATCATTTCTGAACTCTCATTTTTCACCTATCGACGACGTGTTTCTCCATTTATTCCTGCTGCATTAAAGCTGCAGGCTTCAGACGCCTGAAACAGACACGCGGCGAGCCATCGGCCTCTCTCTTACACACGCACGCATGGACACAGACACACGCGCATACACACGCATGCTCATAGATGTGACAGAGAGCAAAAGAAAGAGAGATAGAAAGAGCACAAGAGAGAAGTGAAAGAATAAGAGAAAGAAAGAAAGAAAGAAAGAAAGAAAGAAAGCAAAAAAGGGAGGTGAGAGAATGAGAAGGAGGAAGAAAAAAGATAGATTTATGGTAAATGTTTCAGTATTATTATTATTATTATTATTATTGATGAAGCTGGTGTTTTTGATTAAGCTGATTGTTTTAAATTAATATTTAAAACATTATATTTTGTTTTCTGCTACATTTGTAGTCAGAATAAACAATATTATTATACCTTTCAAAAAATAAATAAATAATTAAATAATTACACTCCTCCTGCCCTGTTTGTAGTTTAAAAATTTGTAATACAAATTGCATGTCGTTAAAATGTCTTCCAGACGTCCCTCACGCTTCCCTTCCTGCATGCTGGAGACGGTTCACCACAAGTCCAGAGCGACAGAGTGGCGAGATATAAAAGCGCAGAAGAGGAAGCGTGCTGTGTGTATAATGGAGGAACTCTGACCTCCTTTCAAAGTGATGCTGTGGATACACTGCACATTAATTAGGAATTAAACGAGGGAAAAATGGACAGAATGCAGCCCTGCGACAAACATGCACACATCTCCATCTGGAGTCGGCTGTGAAGCAGTTTGTCTGCCGTTCCTTCAGAGAAAACATGAGCAAGTGGAAAAATAATTTCATAATCACTTCCTGACTCAAAATGGCACTGTACGGTACGAGCCCTGAAGATGTCCACCTCTCACATTTCACTGTCCAAACTCACACCCTTCCGTGGCACAGACTCCTCACGCAAGAATTACTCAATCACTATTATACATGAGAAGAATATCAGGTGAGAAGATGAGAACATAACCACCACCTAAGATGCGTGCTGAGAACCAGGCGTCGTCAGGATCGCTGGTGCTAATCCACTAATACCATCAGCACTATTACAAAAACGCCCGAGCAGCAGTTTCCTGCAGCCTCAGCGTCCAGGAGCCGGCGGCTGCTCTTAACAGGATTAAAAGCCAAAGGGACAGACAAAAAGAACACCCAAAACTCATCGGGCTAAACGCTAATGAAGCAGCGAGTGCGGCGGGAAGCGGCGCAGGTGAGGACGCTGCAAATCAGCTCAGCTCGTCCAGAACAATGGTGGAATGAGCTGGTATAAACACCGTCTGGAGTTTTAGAAATCAGATTTCGTTCAAGCCCAAAAAAAGTGATTGTGTAAAAATGTCATGATCTTAAAAGTATAGTGCACCATTTTTTTTCCCCACTTACCTCAAATGTTTGATGTATTCAACAAAACAAATTGTTTCGTGTTTTAGGCTGTTAGGTTTTTAAAGCCGTTTTTAATTATTACTTATAGAGTTGTACAAGATGTGTCATATTTGATATAGAGCACATCAGACTACAGGTATCATATATAGACTAAAGCATAGCATATATTGTGTATAGAGAAGATTAGACCTTAAATATTTTATACAGAGTAGTTCAGACTACAGGCCTAGTAGGACATATGAATAGTATATAATTGGATTTTTTCCGTTTTTTTTTATTTATTTTTTTTAGACAAGTTCAAGAAGAAAAGGGGGACACTTTGTCTAATTTTTAAAGCAGCTGGTGCTAAAAGAAATCAGAAATTTAGGTTAAGTGAGGTTTACTGTCTTTTTATTTTCATTTACATGATTTTACTAAATTTTTTGACTGTTTTTATATACATGATTACAGTGCTAGAAAATGTAATATTGATAATATTTTTGGGTGCATGGAACGGATTATCTGCATTTTATTATTTTCTTATGGGAAAATGAGTTTTGCAATATGAATTTTGGCCTTAAGAACTCGCCTCTAGAACGGATTAAACTTGTATGCTGGGGTACTGCTGTATCTTGGATAGATAGATGGATGGATGGATGGATACTTTATTGATCTTAAAGGAAATCCCATAGAGTAGATCAGACCACAGATATCTTATGTATAGTAGATCAGACTACATTTACCTTATATAGCTTAGATCGGCATTGTATATAGAGATCCACATATATCTTATATAGAGTAGATCAGACAACAGATCAGGTCACACTTGCGTACGTGGTTTACAACACATTTTGACTCCGTCTAATCCATGAACATGAAAGACATATTATGGCCATCTTGGTCAATCATAGTGTTTGTCTTCAGCACCTCCTATAGTTTAAAGGTATGAAATGAAACACAAAGCTGTCAGTTCCTTCTTAAATATGATGTATATAGTTGTACAAATGGTGGATATATTTAGAAAAACTTTCGGCAGAGCTTGAATTGTTTCTTTTCACTTTTGTGTAGATGATTCACAGTGGTGTGTGTTTGTGACCGGTGTGGTACAAAATCACACAGCCAGTCTATGAAACAGCAATAAAGCAGATACATGGGTGTGCCTTCAGGCTCAGTGTGTGTGTGTGTGTGTGTGTGTGTGTGTTTGTGTGTGTGTGTGTTTCTCTCCCTATGAACTGTTCACACACATAGCAGCCCTGCACGGTGGATTTGGTATCAATCATAGCTGAAGGTGACACACGGCGTGACCAAGTTGCAACAGCGTGGGTCACCTCACACCTCTTCACGCCTCCAAAAACACACACACACACACACAAATGAGCGATGGTGACACAAAACGGAACCACAGGCTATCAGAGTAGCACTAGGAGGAGGGAGCTGTCATTATTTTCACAGTTATAACAGTTTATTCTGCCAATAGAGAGACACTAGCAGTGCACAGCTATAAACACACACACACACACACACACACAATATTTGTCTACAAAGTCTTCTAGAAATCTGGTCAGCATATCCAAAATCAGCTACAAAACTAGCATTAGCAAAAAATAAAATTTTTAAAATTATGTGCAACCTCTTTATGATTATTGATGTGTATGAAAATTTGTCCAGTCAGAAATACTGCCATGCTAATATATGTAAGCTAATAGGCTAGCATTAGCAGTGATGACTAAATGCTCTCAAAAAACCTGGCAGGATAACTAATCTTAGCTTGTAGGCTAGCATTAGCAAATGTCAGGTTAGCATGCTAGCTACAATGTTGGCATTATCAAACATAATTATGAACCTTTATGAAAAATAAATTTAAAGATATCCTGTGTGAATATTAAAAAGCTAGCAATGAAGCTACAATCCTGTCAGTTTAATGAACATTAGCTAGGATGCTAGCATTAGGAGTGAAAAATATACATTTACTACTTTGACTTTAAAATGCTGTCAGAAATCCTGCTGTGTTAGCACTAATTAGCTTGTAAGCATGTCTTAAACATGCTGTCAGTTTGTTACAAATCAGCTGGTGTGTTAGCATGAGAACTAAAGTTTTTAAAAAATTATTATTATTATTATTATTTTTTTTTTTTTTGGGGGGGGGGTAAATAATACACACTTATTAGCTGTACTCTAGCATTAGCAGTGGAAAAATATGAACAAAGAGTATATTCTCTCAAAAATCCTGTCAGATTAGCATATCTAGCTAATATGCTAGCATTAGAAAATAATAATATTTAAAAGTTGTAGTATTAATGAGAGTTGGTACTGTATAAAATCCTCTTTGAAATCTTGTCAGTCTAGCATGTTAGCCACTAAATTCCTTTTTTCCACATATGGACGTACGTGTGTGTGTGTGTGTGTGTGTGTGTACACATCATGCTGAGGTAATGATGGTCTTCTGGATGTCAAGGGAGGTCATTAGGGTGAAGCCTTCCTCCCATTCTCTCGCATTTCACCTTCCAACCCTCCATTTTTTTGCTCTTTTTTTCTGCACCCCTGCTTGTGTGTGTGTGTGTGTCGGTGTGTACCCCCCTTAGGCCAAAGAAATGACTTTGCTATCTGAGGAATTTCACACGTTTTACAGCTAACGAGGCTATTATCCCAAACACACACAGCCACTCTCGCACACAAACACACAAAACTGATTGTCCCTCCCCTCCCTTGTGTCCAAAGTCTCGCTTTTTGTCCACACACTGTTGTTTAAAAGCGATTTTGCCACAGACACATTTTCAACTGTTGAGTGATAATACCCACAATCCTTCACTCCTTCCAACCAGTTCAAACACAATGTGCTGATGTCTCTAGGATCCGTACACTCAGGACATTCTGTCCTGTACAACTCGCTTAATTAATTAATTATCAGTTAATCACAAACCTGTAGCTCTATAACAGAGTACTTTTAGTTCGCATAGTGGTCACGTTCACGGTCTGATCTACCAACAGCTGTCTTTATAGCATTAGCGAGTCGCTTTTAAACCTGTCAGCATCTAATATTTCACAACAAAGAATTCCAATAAATGTATAATTGTTTTAAGACTTTTAAACGATTATTTAAACATTTATTTGGTTGAAAAAATATATAATGTTATATAAAAAAAACATGGAATTCTATTTCATATCTAATTTTACCTGAAAGTCATATTTAACCAGGTGACTCAGGGCTCATTATAATATTTACTAGGGTTTGTTATGTTTCTAGGGCTCCTTAAAAAAGTGCGTAGTCATAGGATTCCTTAGTCAGGTGACTGAGGGATCATTTAAATATGTAATTATTTACTTAATTTGGGTTCGTTATCATATTTAAGTGCTTAGTCAGGTGACTTATTTAAGTGCTTAGTCAGGTGACTATTTTAAGTCCTTAGTCAGGTGACTTGTTTAAGGGCTTAGTCAGGTGACTTGTTTAAGGGCTTAGTCAGGTGACTTATTTAAGGGCTTAGTCAGGTGACTTGTTTAAGGGCTTAGTCAGGTGACTTGTTTAAGGGCTTAGTCAGGTGACTTATTTAAGGGCTTAGTCAGGTGACTTGTTTAAGGGCTTAGTCAGGTGACTTGTTTAAGGGCTTAGTCAGGTGACTTGTTTAAGGGCTTGGTCATGTGACCTACTTAAGGGCTTGGTCATGTGACCTACTTAAGGGCTTAGTCAGGTGACCTACTTAAGGGCTTAGTCAGGTGACTTGGGCTCATTATAATATTTAAGTGCCTAGTAAAGTGACTTATTTAAGTGCTCAGTCATGTGACTGGGGCTTATTATAATATTTAAAAACCTAGTCATATGACTAAGGCTCATTAAAATACGCGAGTACTGTCACATGACCAGAGGACACTAAGCTAGTGTTTTTTTTAGCGATGACGCAGTGTGCTAAGACAATACCACACACTATTATAAATTCTAATTCAAGGTCAAAATAAAAAAAAAAGTACAAACTCTTGCATTCACAACACAAACAAGTCTACTCTAATTTAATCTAATCTAATCTAATCCAACATCATTAGCATTAATTTTATACCTGGCACCATGACTACAATCTGACCAGCAGTACTCCTACCTGCAGTGATGTCATCGTCAGTGACGTCCATCTCCTCCTCTGGAGCTTTGGGTTCGGTGGGTGGGGCTTCAGCTGGGGGAGGAGTTGGCTGGGCTGTTTCTGGAGCGGCTCCAGCTGCAAAACACACACACACACACACATACACATTAGAGTATAACTTGACTTTTCTCCTGTGCTCGTGTTTGAACTCCTGCAGCTAGCTGTCTCCGTGTCCATGCCCTGATGAGAAAGGACAAACGTCTCTCTCGTAATGTCACTAATTCTTCCTCGTTTGCTTGTTGCCTCGTTAACGACCTCATCAGGCCTTATTGTTTCGCATTATTGGACGCTTTATTAGCCTGCGAGCCTGCGAATTACCAATTAAAATACGCTTTTCATTAAGAGACGAGATGAATCGATGCTGCTTAAAGGTGGTGAGGAACGGCTAATCTAGGCTCGGCGCTAATTAATGGGGGGAGAGAGAGAGAGAGAGAGAAATTAGAGAAAGACAGAAAGAAAGAATTAAAAAACCAAATAAACAAAGCAAACAAACTTAAAAAGAAGGAAAAAAAAGACAAAGAAATAAATAATAAATGATCAAGTGAGAAAGAGAGAGAGAGGGTGTGTGTGTGTGTGTGTGTGTGTGTGTGTGTGTGAGAGAGAGAGAGAGAGAGAGAGAGAGAGAGAGAGAGAGCGAGAGGATGTGTGTGTGAGAGAGAAAGAAAAAAGTGTGTCTTTATGGTCATATCCACATCATTCCTTCAATTACATGGGATAAAGTGTGAGTATGCACATGACTGCGTGTGTGTGTGTGTGTGTGTGTGTGTGTGTGTGCGCGCGCGTGTGCGTGTGTGCGATTCCTGTGTCCCTCTGAACAAGCGTCTCTATGTTTCAATTAACCTCCTTATTGACCACTGACATATTTAAAGAGGAGTGTGTCCCCCTCTCCTTCTGCTCTTCACACACACACACACACACACACACACACACACAGGCTTCTCCATAATCACTTCTATCAATAATGTTAAAGAAATATTTCTGCCAGAAAAGAAAAACAAAAAAGCATGTGCGCGCGCGTACACACACACACACACACACACACACACACACACACACACACACACACACACAGTAGGGCAGGTAATTGGGAGCAGTGTTGGAGGATTGCTGCAAGGTCAAACACCAGTGTCAACCATGACACACTGCCTGCAAAGGGCCTTGTTAACCCACGCCCTCGTCCTCCCGCTTGTCCTCCCCCATCCCTCACTCGTCCTCATCCTCCTTCTCTTTCTCCTGTCTCCCCAGGGGAAGAAGAACGCTGTGACTCCACACACAAACACACACACGTGCCTCTCTGAAACAAAGGGCTGACACTGTGGAGCCCCTCAGCTCATGAGCGCCACCTTCACCACACTCCGTCAGAGCCGGCGACTGTTCTTCAGCAGTGAGCAAGTGAAGAACAGAGAGGAACGGTGACAGTACAGAGAGAGAGAGAGAGAGAGAGAGAGAGAGAGAGAGAGCGCCACCGCATTCTCCTCACAGGAAACCTGCCTCAGGCTCATCTTAATCATCTGGACATTCACATCCATCCCTCTGTCCCTCAATCCCCCTTTTCCTCCCTCAGGGGTCAAATCAGCAGGGAAATCTCAACACCGACCCCCGGGACCAGGGCAGGAACTAAACAAAAGAGAGGGAAAAGAAAAAGATAAAGGAAGAGATCTTAGGTGAAGAAGAAAAAAGAAAAAATGAGTGAGAAAATAGACTGGAGGAGAAAGTGAGAGATGAGGAGGCGAAAATGTGAAAAGACAAGAAGAGAAGTAAAAAAGAGAGGAGTAATGAAGGGAGGAGAAACGGATAACAGAGAGGAGGAGAAAAAGAAAAGTAAAGAAGTAAAGACAAGAGAAAAGAGAACACACCTGAGGAGAGAAGGGAAAGAAAAAAAAAAGAGAGGACAGAAAAGAAATGAAGAGGCAAAGATAAGAAAAGGGAAAAGATAAAAGATGCAAAAAAAGTGAAGAAGAGTTAAGAGGAGGGAAAAATGAGCAAGGAGAAAAATAGCAAAGGCGAGTGATAAAGGCAATGAGAAGAAAGAAATGAATAAAATAATAAAAATATGAAAAAAGAGAGGAGGGGAAGGAAAAGGAAATAAAATGAGAAAAAAGTCTGGGAGAACAGATGAGCATCGATAAGAGGAGACGAAGGGAGAAGAAAGGGAAGAAGGGGAGAGAAGAGTAGAGTAGATGAGAGGAAGAGAGATCATGAAAGAAATAGAAGAAGGGAAGAGAAATGAAAAAAGAGAAACGACAAAAGAAAAAAAGTTAGAAGAAGAGAGAAAAGGCAAAAAAAAAAAAAGAAGGGAGTTGTGTGCTGAAGCAGGAGAATTTAAAATGGCTGCTGGTGTGTGATGCTCTGTGTGTGTGTGTGTGTGTGTGTGTGTGTGTGTGTGTGTGTGTGTGTGTGTGTGTGTGTGTAAGGTAACAATGAGATGATGACTCTGGGTGAATCTCCAGCAGCAGATCTGACTGGAGCCATTTGACCCAGAGCTACACTGAGAGCAGAGACGACTGGGAGAACACCATACACACATTCATTATTAATCTCACACACACACACACATACACACTCTTAGACAGACACACAGACACAGGGGATATTTTTTAGGAAACAGGGATGGAGTGAAGGGGACGATAAAGAGACAGAGAGACAGAATGACAGAAGTATGAATAAAGACGTGAAAAAGAAAACGTCGAGAATTCTTCTTTGTGATTTTGATCGAGACGCATTAGGTCTGAGACGTTATTAGGGCTTTTTACGACCCTGCTGTTTCTCCGGCATTCACTCAACACTCATAGGAAGTTATTAATAATTTAGAGTATAATACACTGTCTGGACATTTTAGTGTTTTCTGTCACACGCGCCATACGTCTGAACTCCTTCAGTGGTGTGAAGTACAGGACCTGATCACCACGGGAGACGACGTGTTCTCGTTTTTCGTCCTCTGGCCGTGTACGATCTAAAAGCCGGCCCCGGGAGAGACGCAGACGCCCCAAACATGGCATTTTGGCTCCATTTCCACTCGCTCCAAATTTTTTTTATATAAAAAAAAAAATGCTGAGCGAGTAAAGCGAGCTCACTAAAGCGGAGAAATCCCTCATCAGGCCTTATTGTTTTATAGTTATACTGGTTTAGAGAATCGCTCTTGCAGAATGAAAAACCGAAAAGTGAAGCGTGCAGGCGGCGATTTCACATTAGATTAGTGCGCACTCTGGTCTGAATAGGAATAAAAGAAGAATGCAGGTATCTCTCCAAACCGCTCACAGGTTTTATTTCACCATGCAGGAGACTTTACACTGAAATGCTCGTTGTGCGTTATATTCTGCGTTACTGTTGCTATAGCAACAACTTACACAGGGATGTGAACGATAGATTCCGCACGTGGGTCAATAAAAACTTACGAGATTAGCGATATGAGGACGTTTTCTATAAGGAGATGTTTATGGAAGGAGTCTCCAGTGTCAGTGAATGCATGATTTGGGAGTGACCTCACACTCCCTTTATTTTACTCCTTCTCCAAATGCGCCTTTTCTGTGTCTATGTAAATGAGCTACTGCTGAGCCACGCCCACCAGTAAACAGCACATCTGAGGGAGTTGGGGGAAGGGTTCCTTATTTGAGGTCACATTTATGGGAAATGTGATTGAGTCTTTATAAGCCCCGCTTAATACACTGTTAAATCTTTTATTTGTATATCAGAACGTACACTATACACAAACACACACACATCGGCCACTGCATTAGGAACACATTGCTTGGGTGCATGGTTTTTTGCCTAAATTCTTCACGCTGTAGATTCACCAAGTTGCTGGAAACATTCCGTAAAGATTATAGTCTGTATTGATTCAGAATGAACGGATCACGTTCATGAAATCTCATCATGATGAGAATCTGCCGTTCTACCACCTTCCAAGGGATCCAGTCTACTGGACTGAGATCTGGTGACTGTGGAGGCCGTGTGAGTACAGCGACCTCACTGTCAATGTTTCAGGAAACCAGATTGAGATGATTTTAGCTTTGTGCCATGGCGTGTTATCCCAAAGAGATGGACACGGCCAGGAACAACACTCAGGTACGCTGTGGTGTTTAAACCATACACAAATGGTACATTAAGGGGTCCAAAATTGTGTCAAGACAAGCTCCTCCACACCAATACACCACCACCAGTCTGAACTGGTGATACGAGGCAGGATGGGTCCGTGCTTTCATGTTGTTTACCGCCAAATTCTGAGCGACCATTTGAATGCCACAGTGGCAACCGAGACCCATCAGACCAGGCCACATTTCTCCGATTGTCAATAGTCCAGTTTTGGTGAAAACATGTGACCTGTAGCCTCAGATTCCTGTTCTTAACTGACAGGGGTGACACCTGGTGTGGTCGTCTTCTTCTGCTGTAGAACATCTGCTTCAAGGTTCGACGTGTTGTGTGTTCAGAGAAGCTCTTTGATTGTAACAAGAAGTTATTTGTGTTACTGTTGCCTTTCTATTAGCGAGGCATTGTTACCCAGAGAACTTCCCATGACTGAATATTTTCTCTTTTTCAGACCGTTCTTTGTAAATGATTGTGTAAAAATCCCAGTAGATCAGCAGTTTGGCCAACAATCAGTCTGTGCCATGTTCAGAGTTGCTGCCTTGATTATATATAAATATATTTTAAAACATATAAATATGATTTATATATATATATGATACATACTATATTATATATATATATAACTATTATCTTATATATACACAAACAATATAAACAATGGATACAGCACGTTCACTCGCAGTGTGATCCTTAAAAAACACAAACGTCCCGCAGCGACAGAATGAAAACCAGAACAATCCTAAGAATGTATGAGGTTTCTATTAAAATCTATAAGGCGTGCGAGTTGTGCGTGGTCTGTTTAAGATCTTTATGCGCTATCCCCCCGTTTTGAAGGCCTGTCCTCCCTTTTATTTTTGCGAGCTCTCCCTCCTTTCTCGCTCTGTATGATGGACACACTGGCTGGCCCACATTAATTCTCTCTGCTCCATGCTTATCGATCCACGGCCCGCTCCCCAATTGCATTACACAGGCAGGCAGGCTGTTTTCTCACATTCGCCAAAAACACACACACAATCAAAAACACACACGCTATATTTAAGGGGAGGGGGGGGGTAGCATGATGGCGGGGGGTTTGGGGCAACGAGGCGAGATGGTGAGGCGGTGAGGCGGTGAGGCAGTGAGCGAAGTCTCCTTTTAAAGTAAAAAGGAAGAAGAAATAAAAGAAGGCTCTCAGGCTGAGGAGGAAACGCATACGTGTTAAGCATTCCTTCCATTTCCTTCTCCATTTCATCTTGGCTCATTTGTGCGTGTGTGTGTGTGTGGGGGGGGGGGGGGGGGTGGGGGTTAATTGACAGCTTCCTTCATTACCCCGGCACATTTAGCAGTCATGTCCGTTTTCACAGGGCACTCACGCGGCCCAGACGGCGAGCTAAAGAGACGCGAAGCGCACGCCGGATGTGTCTGAGCACAATATCATCACATAAACACGACTAAACGACATAAATACCCAGCGGTGGTGATGGTGGTGGTGCTCACGCCCACGGAATTTAGAAAAAGCTCTTCCCGAGCCGAAATACGACGTATTAGAGCGGGACGATACTCGACCGAGACGACGCGAGAGCGCTGCCAGACAGGAAATGTGAACCACTTCTACGCATCACGCATCAAAACACTCTCTAGACCTAAAGTGCTCGGTAATCGAGTTTCGGAAGGCAAACAAGTCGCGAGCGTTTAAACAAACTGAAGAAGAAGAAAAAAAAAAAACAAGATCCTAGGATAAGAAGAGGACAAAGATGACTGAAATGCACGGAGGTGACAAGATATCTTCACTGTTTAATTGTGAGAACCAATGAAATTTGAGGCCAATGAGGTTACTGCCTGTGACGAGAAATGTCACATAACTTCAGAAAGTCAAGTTTTTTTCAGTTGGATTCCATGATGTTTTACGCCTCTCATTTTTCTCCACCTGGTATCTACAGCATGCCAACCGAGGTCACGGTTTATAAGAAGGGAAGGTGGAAGTAAATATAAATAAAATCGACTGATTTAATTCAGTGTGGCATGACTCCAGGGTCTCCGGTTCGATCCTGAGCTCGGGTTACCGTCTTAGGAGTTTCACACGCTTTCCCTGCGTCCGTCTCTCCGAGTTCCTTTGGGTTCTTGGGTTTCCTCCCACCTCGGAAAACCGTGTTTGGTGGACGGGGCCGGGACGGGGTGGACAAGCGCGTGCCTGGTGCCTGATTCTAAGTGGATCCTGTCGCCTTGACCCGGGATGGACTCCGGATCCGGATGAAGCGCTTACTGAAAGCGCTGAGGAATGAATGAAGCATAAAGGAATGAAGCATGGATTAAGAGCAAAAGGGATGGACAGAGGAGCACAGATTTGTGGAAATGTCTCTCCAATCTTCTACAGAATGCTACTAATCCTCATTGTAGTAACGGCGTTCGAAAGGTTACACCGGACATTTACTAGAAAAATATGTTTGAAGAAGGATGACGAAGAAGGAGGAGAAGAAGAGGAAGAAGAAAAAGAAGATGGAGATTCTCGCTGATCGATGCTCGAGTATAAGCGATTACTCCGTCCAGCCTTCCTCGTGTTGCTAACCAACCTTTCTCTTCCTCAGTAAGAGCGGGAAAAGGTCACTCATTCATGTCCTCGGCTGCCGCTGCCCAGCGTGCGCCTGCTCGCTCGCCGTGACCTTTTCCTCAAACCCCGTGTATAAGTGGCCGTCATGGACGCGTGACACTGGACCGGCTGTCAATCAATAGCGTGCTGTGACGCTAATGTTACAGATCTCACGTCTCTCGTAACGAGCCAGAGGTAAAAATATTTAAAATGAACTAATACAGAGCGTTCGAACCCGAGGCCTGCAAGCGCTCCGACATTTCATTTGGCATCTTTACTACAATCTCCGAGTGTCTGAGCAGAAACCTGACACTGATCAGATAGACACGCGTGTTTATAATGACGAGCCGATACACAGTCCACGTCTACAGACTGTACCGGTCCAACAGCATAAGAAGAAAACATCGAAGGAAATGGATGATCGGCAAACAAAAGGATACAAACAGATAATAAAATAAAAGAAGAAAAAAAAAACAGATAAAAGGAAGGAAATAAGGAAAGGTTTGGGGAAAAATAGTTCTATTTTCATATCTTTTTTCTTACATTTTATTTTTTATTTTTCCAGGGAAAAGATGAAGGGGGGGGGGGAATAAAAAGTGCAGAAAAAGAAAGAAAAGAAAAGCAAAGCAAAGGAAAAAACTGAAATGAAAAGAAATAGAAAGAAAAATTAAAGAAAATTAATCGATAAATCAAGTTAATTAGAAAGCAAAAACAAAAGAAAATGACAGAAAATAATATTACAAAAAATAGAAGAGGAATAGGGAAAAAAAATAAAAGGAAATGGATAAAAAAAGAGAAGAAAAGTAAAGGATATGATAAGAAAGGAAAAGAAAAAAAGACAGGAAATGAAAGGACAAAGGGAATTAAAAAGACAGGAAAAGAAATTACAAAGAAAAAGAAAAAACAAAAGACAGGAGAGGAAATAAAAAAGTAAGGAAAAGAGAAAAAAAAAGAAAGGAAAGAGACAGAAGGGAAATTACAAAGAAAAGAAGAGGAAAAGAAAAGGAAAAAGACAAGAAATTAAATGAAAAGAAAGTGAAAGCAAAAGGAAAGCAAATGAAACAACAGGAAAGGAAATTATAAAGAAAGGAGAGGGGAAAAAGAGGACATGCCATTATGCACTGTCAGATCTGTGTGTGTGTGTGTGTGTGTGTGTGTGTGTGTGTGTGTGTGTGTGTACGAACAGCTCAGATTTACTGACCCTTGCAGTCCTGTACCCTACTGAGGTCACTGCTGCCACGGTAACACTACACTGACCAGCAATGGTTGCCATAGCAACTGCTCCCTAGAGCCAACGCCTGTCTCCTGCCAAACGTCAGGTCAGGCTCCATCACACACACACACACACACACACACACTTAATGTGACATGACTAAAGCCGTACACACCGACACTCGGACACCGAGATGTCAGTAGTCACCAAATAGGGACCAGATCGTGAAGCACACACACACACACACACACACACACACACACACACACACGCAACTGACAGTGCATAATGGCATTTCCAGGAACAAAGTGTAAACACATAGGATGTGCAGGTCTCTGAAGGAGAGGAAGCATGCGCTGCATTAATGAACGCCCAGAGCGACCACACACACACACACACACACACACTAAAGGTGCTATTGAAATCTTAGGGTGGTCAAAAATAAGACACGGCATCTAAAAGAATCCTCTCTGTCTCCATGTATTATTCATCACACACACACACACACACACACACACACACACACACACACACACACACAAAGATAAAAGCTCCAAACTTCAGCCTTGTCTTCCACTTCTCTATTTCTGACCAACGTCCCAAAGGCAACAGCGGCTTGTCTGCCTCAGATACATTACAGAGAGCGGGAACACTGTGTGTGTGTGTGTGTGTGTGTGTGTGTGTGTGTGTGTGTGTGTGTGTGAAGGCCAGCTCTTCAGGCTTTCTGGGAAAGACTCAAACAAACACCCACTTTCCCAACAGTGCTAGCTGAGAATAATAAGTGAGGTAGAGGGCAGGTTTGGTCGGGGGAGGGGCAACAGTTATAACCAGATAGCTCGCTAATTCCACCACAAACCACCAGCTAGCACGTAGACTCGCCAGGAGCGGAAAAACCGACGGGATAAGGTGTTGTGAGCATGCCGTTACCTCTCAGGGACACCTCTATAAACTCAGCACTTAAAACACAAGAGATTAGCTTAGCCAGGCTTAGATTAGACTAAACAGAATATGCTAGCTTAGATAACGGCACGGTTTGCAACACGAGCCTAATCTGTGACCGAGTTTAAACCGTATTCTTTTTTTTGTCACGTTAATTAAATCTGACCATAGCATGTTATGGTTCCTCATCCACAGGGAATGGGGTGGAATGGGATGGGATGGGATGGGATGAAAAGAAAGAAAGAAAGAAAGAAAGACGCGTAATTGTTGGTCATTTTCTGTAAAGTGAAGGAGTCTCCAGTCTCTGGGGTTTTTCCACAACAGGACATTCTTCAGGACAGAGGAGTTCGCACTTCACTGTTTCTCGGTTTGTTCTTGGATTATTAACTTCTACACAGAAAGATAGAAAAGGAACAGCTGGTTGCTGTAGTCTAAGTGATAACAGGTAAAAGGAACAACGTGGTCTTTAGTGCTTATAAAAATATCCAACTGTTCTGTACGAAAGAAATAAAAGACTCGATAACGGCTGCTTTAAAGAAATGAACTCTAGAGTTTCTAGACTCTCATCTCTTGTGCTTATCGCTAAATTGCTTAAAGAAAAAGAAAAAAGTGCGTGAAATAAAAAAAGACAGAATACGAAAGTGAACGGATAGAAAAAACGGTGATGGAAAAGAAAAAGAAACAAAAGTAAAGAAAATAAATTAAAAGAAAGGTAAGAATATAAACAGAAATAAAAAAAGGAAAAATTATTTTAAAAAATGATTAAAAAAAAGATAATAGAAAAAGAAAAGGAATAGGAAATGGGACAAAGAAAAGTTTAGAAAAAGAAAAATAAGAAAAGAGAAAAAGGAAATGAAAACAAGGAACTTAAAAGATAAAGAAAAAGATAAGAAAAGAAAATGAACATAAAGAAAAAGAAAACGAAGGAGAAAAAATGAGAAAATAAAAGAAAGGCATAATAGAAAAAAAAAGGAAATAAAAGTAAAAGGAATTAAAGTAAAACGGAAAGAACAAAAAGGAAAAAAGAAAAAAAAGATATAGAAAAAAAATAAGAGAAAGAAAAGGAAAACAAAAAGGAAAGAAAACGAAACAGATGTAAAAAGGAAAAGAAAAATAGAAAAGAAAAACTGAAGATAAGGGAGGAGCAGGACAGACGAATGGACAGAAAAGAATAAAAAATACTAGTAAAAAAAGACAAAAGTAAAAAAAATTGTCTGCTTAAACAGCGAAGCAATCCTTAAAGTCAGGAAGACAGAAAGCCGTCAATCAACTTGCTCATTAGAATAATAGGCCACACCCACCAGGGCAGTGCTCAGATCAGTGTGGTTCGCTACAGCAGTGCCGTCCCGTACGATCTCACCTTTTTACTTTAATAAACCTTTGCTAAACGTTTAATTAGGAACATATTTTACTCTTCATGTTTCTAAAACATTAAGGCAGCTCTGACCTCACACAAGAGGGGTTTTATGACCATGTGACATCATTCCACAGAACACACACACACACACACACACACCTTGTCTGCTAGATGCCCAGCACTGGCACTGATAACTGACCAGCGCTAATGTCGCCTGTGTTTGCTTACCCTTAGCTGATTCTGGTGGGACGACAGCAACATACTGTGTGTGTGTGTGTGTGTGTGTGTGTGTGTGTGTCTGTCTGTGTGTGTGTGTGTGTGTGTGTGTGAGAGATAGAGAGAGATCATGCTGGGTGCTGTTCCGTTTCTTAATGTGTTTAGACCGTGAGTAATAGTGCCAGAGCAGCCGTCTCACCACACCGTCATACACATAATTGGTTAATGCTTTAAAAGACACATCAGCGCGCACACACAGACACACACACACACACACACTAAGTGTTTAGGAGTGTCTTGTTGGCCAGACACATAAAGTTACTTCCCCACAGAGACTATACACACACTCTACTCTACTAACACATGACCTGTGTGTATGTGTGTGCGTGTGTGTGTGTGTGATCATATTGATGTAAACTTCTGTTTTAAAAAAAGGACAAATTAATGGCCGTCTCCTCTCACGCCTCCGCTGCAGTGCTGTTCTAACATCGTCGCCACGTCCTGATGAAATTACAGTAATTATCAGATGATTCCAGCCCCAGTGATTTGTCTCCTCAGCAACGGACACAACGGGAATGTAGAAAACACCTCCAGCACATTTTTAAGGTTTTACAAGCTACAAAGCTAAACTACACGCGCAATGCTTATACGTTTCGCTTATTTTTCTCACACAGACACACGCACACACATATGGTACTTACGTGAGCTGACAGCATCCACATACTGAGGCAGGTATGGAGCCCACATGTCGATGGTGTCCTTCCTGCCAGATTGACCAATCCTGCGCAGCTCCGCTAACAGGAGAGCCTGGGCTGCTTCTCTCACCTGCAACACGCACAATATATGAACTGTATTTCCACACCGTGTACTCAAAAGTAAAAAGGGTTTGAATAACACCAAGCTAACGTGAATGATGTAAACGCAAAGCTAGTATAAATAATGTAAATTCAACGCTATGGATAGCTAAAGTAATGCAAGCTATTTTAAATGTGAACTTTTTGTAACTAATGTACTGTAAATGTAGTGCTAGTTTAAATAATATACAGTGAATGTAAACCTAGGGTAACAAATGTAAATGTAAAGCTGTTGTAACTCAAGTAAACGTAAAACTAGTGCAACAAACGTAAATATAAACCTAGTAATGTAATCCATATTCATATAATTTTTTCCTTCCCTAATAAAGCTACTGTAAATAACATAAATGTAAACTTATGAAACTAAATTGGGTAAATAATGCAAAAGTTGATCTACAGTAGTTTAACCATTTACAGTAAGACAACATTTGTCATCAGTCATCTGATACATCAGAATGTAAATGTACATTTAGGGTATTTACATTAAGTACACTAAATTTACATTTACCTAATTTACACTAGCTTTACATTTACACTAAAAAAAGTAAATGAATGTACTGTTAATATAAAGCTTGTATACACACTGTAAATATAAAGCTAGAGTGAGTAATGTAAATGTAAAACTGATCTAAATGTCATTCAGAATAAAAGTAACTAATAAAGCTACAGTAATGTAAAAGTAAAGTCAAGAAGCAAACGTGATGTAAATGTAAAAGTAAGTATAGTCGGGGTAAATAACGCTAAAGCAAAAGCTATTTACAAAATGACAGGATATTTATTAACATGATATTATGAAATTAATTATGCAACATGAGGCTGATGTACAGACAACAAAAATCTGGTAAATTCTATAATATTATTATTAACTGTGTAAAATAATCAACATACAGATATAAATATATCTTTAAATATACTCTCAAAGAGTAAAAGTGTTTCAATGTAAAAGAAAACAAAAACAACTATCTATAAATGTTATTCATAAACAAGTATAGAAGGTATATACATAAAAGTATAAAGGTGATAGAAGTATTGTTTAATTTATACGCGTAAAATGTAAAAACTAATATAATTGGAAAAAACATAAAGCTGCAAAACATAAATGTAAATGTAAAGCTAATGTAAAGCTAATGTAAAGTTATTGTTAAGGTAATATAAATGCATCTTCTATGTAAATGTAAAAAGTATTAATAATGATGAAGTAGTAATATTTAGAATTTAAATTATGTGTATACTGTACATAAGTGTGTGTGTGTGTGTCTTGACTAACAAACCTCCAAGCAGCGATCCTGCCATCTGCGAGCGAGCATCTCCAGGAGTGGAGGTCTGAAGTTATCGAGCCCCAGCAGATCAGGCAGCATCACACAGTGCATCGCAGCCAGCTGACTCCAACCTGGTGAAGTCATACACACACACACACACACACACACACACAAACACACAGAGCACACAACATACACCTTCCTATTAATACACCTCTTATACAACTCAAATATAAATATATATTCATATATAAACAAATATATATATATATATACATATATATATATATAATTATTTTTTTTCCAACAGCATTCCTTACTAAACACCGAGAGTAACCAAAAAGACGAGTATCGGTTCAGAGAGGACGTTATTGAACATAAGGAATGCTGGCGAGGAAACACATTTCAAAACAGAGATGACATATATTAGAATATTAATATATGATCTAGCTTTGGAAATGAGCTCAGGTCACGTGTTCTGAAAATCGAACAACGATAAACAACGATTAAAACAGCAAAGAAATTAGCGGAATTTCTTTGTGGAACTATACAGATACTTACCTTTACAAGAAAAGAAATCCTTTTTATAGATTTCATTACGCCAGGTCTGTCAAAGTGTCATGTTTTAAGAATTATAGATTACTCTAGAGTTTAAAACGCTCCCCGGGAAATTAATCAATAAAAATTTTGCTTTGTCATGTTCACATTTTGTATTTTATACAATAAGTGCATAATTTCACATTGTGTATCGGTAAATATTAAGGGCCCGTTTGTGTGTTATATAAAGAGTAACAAAACAAGGGGAAAGTAATTAGTAAAGTAACAAATATATATATTTACAACATGTGTCATTTTGCAAGAAAAAAAAAAGTAAAAAATTGCTTATAGTCCAGAAATACAGTAATGACACCTATTTTAATATTTTACAACCTTATAAAGTATTGTTCAACTAATTGTGAATGACATTTTGCATTTAAGTTATCCAGGAAACTTCTAAAGGAAATTCCTTTAGCTGTTAAAGTAAAAACTGTAAAAAAAATAAAATAAAAAATAAAAGTTTGAAATTAAAATTAGCCATTTTTTATTTACAGTAATATATATTTTTTAAATGTGATTGGTTGTGGGATTTTATTATAATTTTTTCTTTTTATTATAATAACCTTCTGAAAAAAAACATCCTGCTTATATTATGATTGAAAATATGTCAATATTTATGACTTAGTTAATACAACATACAAAAAACGAATAATGATAACAATAACAAAAAACAAATCTGTTTATAAATAAAATTAATTATTGCTTTTATACATTTTTAAATGATATAATAAATTAATTAAGAAAATAAACTGACTTATCCAGTACTTTCAAAGTCACACGTTCACTGAAAATAAGAAAAAATAGCAACAACAACAATAATAATAATTAATTATTTGTAAGAATAGACTTCAGGTAGCTTGTGTAAAAATCTTCATATTCTCCCAAGAACAATGGAAATCGTGTGTGTGTATGCGTCTGTGTGTGTGTGCTGTTGTCCTATTGTACACACAGCAAGCATGCTGACAGGATTGTACATACACACACCGACATTCTAAACAAAACTCATACAAATACGCACACTTCCACAACCACAACCACGATACACAAGGACGAAACCAACAAGACAAACATAGATGACAAATACACACACACAATTACTGAAAAGGTTTAAAAAAAAAAAAAAAAAAAAACCGGAAAGGTAGCACAGGGCAGATGAGTTCACTGAGAAACAGAGAGAATGAGAAGAGAGAGAGAGAGAGAGAGAGAGAGAGAGAAAGAGAGGGATGAAGAGAGAAAAGATGGTGCTTCTCTTTTTTGGTACCTTCATTTACGGAGGGAGAGGAATGAAAGGTGGAGGCAGCGTGAGGCGCCCCTGTGCCGGGTGCGAGAGCAGAGGTGGAAGTGGCGGCAGCAGCTTGCAAAGGAGAGAAACAAAGAAAGAAGTGAAAAGGAATAAAAAAGGGGGGAAAATAGGGGGAAAAATAAGAAAACTAAAAAAAAAAGAAAGAAGGACGCGCGGCCTCCGACGGCGTTGCATAAACGAGAGAAAAAGCAGTTAGTCAAACAAAAAAGACGCAGACAAAAACTCGTACGTACACTTAAACACGTTTAAAAGGTTTTAAACAATTTAAGATTTATGCAAAGATATGTTTCACAACTATTTGTTTTAAGAACAAAATATAGTCAAAGTATAAAGCTATTGCATGTTCATGTGTGAACTGTATAAAAGAACATCATAATATAACTTCTTAACATAAATATTTTCTGTTTAGTACTAAAAATATTTTATTGTAGGACATTCAGGTCAAACTGGGACTTGTGATGAAAAGTGTAAAAAAAAAAAAAAAAAAAAAAAAAGCAATGGACATTTACAGAAGACTTCAAGCAGAGTACGGTGATGATCTGAAACTTGAAAACGTTTTAAAAAAGGCCGTACGTCCGTGAATGACGATCCTGGCCGATGTGGCTCTGAGCCCACTGAAGTCAAACCCCTGGTCCTTGAAGACTGACAGTTGAGAGAGACACAGTTGTTCGTGAGAACTGTACACACAATCAATCATTCAAGAAAGCAGACCTCAAAATTACTCCAATACAATGAACTAGACAAACAGAAATAAAAAAGTCTACATGGAAAACTTATTTCGTGAAAACACAAAAAGAATCTGCCGTGAAACCCTGATGAACAAACCGCACTTTAGGTCTCTGCAAACTGTTGATAGAGTTCTCAATAACCTCAGCAGCTTAAAGAAGCTGAAATCACTGGCTGTGACTGTGCAAGAAAGGAAACTTAAGAGTTAGAAACTGCTTAAGAGATGGTACCGTTGGGAGAACAGTGCTAAGGCCATGCACACTGAGAATGATTAAGAACACATACAGGGACGTGGAGCAGCCCATAAGAGCAGCAGCAGCCATAAAAAGGTAATCTAAGGTCTTTGATAAAACTTGTATCATCAGTCATACATCCATATACATCATTACAACCAAAAACATTAAGTCCAATATTGGCCCCTCTGGCCCCTGACACCACAAAACCTCTGGAGGTGTGATGTGGTGTCTGGTACTGGGACATTAGTGGCCGGTGGGTTGCCTCTGTGGACTGGACTAGTTTGTCTGGCACATTCCATAGATGCTTGATTGGATTGAGATAAGCCTTTGGTCACTGAAAGCATGGGTGAGCCTTGGGTGCCCATCTTCCTATCACCAGTTTACCTGTAGCCTCACTCACAGACTATGGTCATTTGTCTTTGGACTGTGGAAGGAAACCTGAGTACCCAGAGGAAACCCAGCAAGCATAAGAACAAACTCCAAACACACAGGCCCGAGGCGGGAATCAAATCCTCGAGCATGATGGTGTGAGGACACAGTGCTAACCACTAGGCCACCGTGCCACCTAGTTGATCAATATAATCAACTCACCTCCCAGTGGTCATAATGTTATAACTGATCAGTGTATATCATAGTAGTTTGGTGAAACGTTCAACCTCAGTAACTGGAGATGGTTATGTGCAAGTGACTGGTATAGGTCCTACCGAAGTCCTTTCCTTCTTCACTGGAGAAGGTTCAACCTAGGTAACTAGAAAAAAAATTGCTGTAGCGTTTATTGAAGTTTCTGACTGCTGAAGGTTCAGCTCTAGTGGGTTGTGAAGGTCCTGCCCAAGTTACTGGAGAAAGTCCTACCGAAGTTACTGGAGAAGGCCATGCCCAGGTTACTAGGGAAATGCCCTTCCTGACGCAACCCTCCCATTTTATCCGGGCTTGGGACCGGGACTGCATCCAGTGGCTGGGGTTTGGGCACTGGCTGGGAATCGAACCCGGGGATTCCGCATGGCAGGCGAAACACCTTTCTGTTCTGTTTCTTATAAACAAAAAGAGTTAGTGGTTGTACCAACTGGAGAATATTCTTCACTAGTGACTGGAGAAATGTCTATCCTAGGGACAAAGAGAGGTTCTGGAATATTTAGGATCTGGCTTAGTGACAGGTTTTATGATAGGGAATGGTAAAAGGACATCTCATAAAAGACAAAAGGAGATCTCCGCTAGTACCTTGCAAAAATGATGTCCTTGTAACGGGTAAAGATACAAGTACTTAAGAAGCAAACTTTCTGCAATAGTGAACTGAAAATAGTGACTGGTGAGAGACCAGCGATGATCCTTTGGTAGTGATTATGGAAGGTTCTGTGCAAGTAAGTGGTAATGATTATGTCCTTAAGTTTCTGTGCAAATTATCGGTAAAGGTTCTGACACATATGAAGGTTCTTCATTTTAATCACTGGATTCCAGAACTGCCTGGAAGTCACTGCTGTCCTCTTCAGCTAGACCCTTGAAGCTTTAAAGGATTCTCGATTCTTAGATTCCCCACTTTGAAGTCATTTGGATAAATGTGGGAGCAAATGAATAAGTGCAATTCAAAAACAGCTTCCTCTAATTGTGATGCTGTTAGAGGAAGAGTTTCATTGATTGAGAGAGTTGCGCCAATCTCTTCATTCTCCTTCGTCTTTCTCAAACCCCTTCATTTACCTTAATGGCGATGTGACAGACAGGAAAATTTACACACACACACAAAAAAAAAAGGCTTTGCTAGTTTAACCGAGTCTGCATGACAAGGATGGCGCACGCTGTTGCCTTTCTCCCGGCTCTGGGCTTAAAGAACAACTCTATTAAAAAACACTTAATAAGACAATCTAAGAGCGGTTTTCGCAAACCGATTTGGATCAATACCCGAGGAACCGAGTACAGACAAGAGGAGGAGAGGAAAGGAGCTACATGCGTTGAATAACTTTCATTATGTCTTTAAGCCTAAAGAGCGCAGAAGGATCAATAAGCTCAACGCATCTTAGCAGCCGAGCTCACTTTTCTCCTCTTACGCCTTTTCGCCCATAAACCCGACGAAAAAGGACATTAAGCCTTCTTTTTTGTCCTTTAAACCAACCGTCGTGGCCTGTCTTTCACGCGGCGTGAGAATTCATTGGACAGGCACGCGTCGGAAATCTGGCACAGGGACCCCCAACTCTTGTGCGTTCGAAAAGGCAAAGGTGATTAGCATGTGAAAAAGGAAAGGGGGGGAAAAGCAGAGAGCCCTTATGGCGAGAGAAAGCGGACAATGGTGAGTGCCACGTGGCGATTTTCAGCACGCCCCGTCACACTTCCTCTCAAAGGGAGCAAACAGGAGCGTGGCATGAGTAAGTGAACACAAATGATCCCGCACGCCACAGCTCTATTGTGGCGGGACAATGGACGCTCCTGCGGGGTAACAAATTAGGCCACGTGAGGGGAACGCGTGTGCGTGTGTGCGTGTGTGTGGCTAATAGGGTGACAGTACTGAGGTTCAAAGAGGTAGATATTTAAATATGTTCTGGTGGTTTTAAAGACAGTGGATATACAGCTCAATGCAAAAGTTTGTACACCCTTAGATTAAAATGAAGAAATGGAATATATACTAATAGGATGTTGAGAGTACTAGGCTTCATGTCCATGCCTTTATGTCCATCTATGTGTGTGGGTGGGTGTGTGTGTGTGTTAAATTTTTGTTAAGCTTTTTTTCTTCCAAAATTTCATTTTAGTTTTTATTTTATTACTTTCATAATTCTTTCCTTGTAGTTAAACCCTAAATATATTAAAGTCCTTTTTTCCTTTTTCCCTACAGAACCAATAAGGATACAAACATCAAACATTTGCATACAAGTATACATTATAGCTAGTTTTTTTTTAATGATTTAATGAAACCCGCTTGTTACTATAATTCTTAAAGCAAACATGACGGGAAAAAAAACAATTACCAACTTGACTTATGTCATATTATAGCTATATTAAAAGCTTTATGCATATTAAGGTGTATGTACAATTTCATTTCAAAATATATATTTTTTTAAATGTAGTGAGTTCTGAAACAGGTACTTAGACCCTTTATATAGATATTATATATATTTTTTTCTATAAAATTGATTTAAAATTAATTACAAGTATTGTAGAATTTGCCTTTAAATGATGAATACCTAAATACTGAAAAACGAACACTAAATGGTGTTCAAAATTCTTAAAATAAACAAATCATTTCCATCTCCGGGCCGAAGCTTTGGAAACAAATGGAGTGAAATTGATAAGGTTTTCGAACAGAGTTTGCTGAAGTGTAAGACATTTAAAAACACAAAAGTTTACACTTTCTTTTCCCCCTCTGGATCCCGTCTTCATGAGATGCACTAAATATTTCACTCGTACAACATGTGTGTGTTAGGTGTGTGCGTTTTCCCCAGAGGTTCCCGGTGCACCCCGGGCTGGCTGTGTGTCGAGCGGCCGCAGTGAAAGGAGATTTCTCATGTTGTGTTGCGCTTTTACATCATGACTTTTCCCTTGAGTGAGGGAACAAGAAAGAACCCGAGATAGAGACGGACAGATAGAAAAAGACAGAAGGAGAAAGCGAGAGAGAGAGCGAGAGAGAGAGCGAGAGAGAGAGAGAGGGAGACTCTTTGTAGTTACCTTGTTTGATCTGGGACTGCATTGCCGGGGTGGAGACCTGGGGGGGCATCTTTTTGGGGCTCTCTGGGGCACCGGGTCTTGGAGGCCTAAAACACAAAGGCCAAATGAAATATTAACACACTGCTCACAGCTTAGAGTTCTTTTTCGACAAAGTGTGTGTGCACGTACATATGCCCACGTCTGTGTGTGTGTGTGTTGAATTACTAAGCTTGCTAGCACCTAAAATAGTATCTTTATAAATTGCTAATAATTTACCAAAAAAAATAAATAAATAAAAAACAGTTCATGAGTTTTTGCTGAGGCTGCAAGCGCTTTGTATTTTCTGTAAAAGCTGCAGCATTTTTAAAGCAATTTAATTTTAGACGATTTCACATTTCTAAGTTTACGTAAGTCATTTTAAATGCGTGACTGAATTCTGAATCAAAACTTCAGACCCATCGATTCAATTACCAAAGATAAAACGTATGGTAAGGTTATCTAGCGTTGTCTATTTGAAGTAATTATATAAACCATATATTTATAATTAGCTGAATGATTTACACAAACAAATTCCAATAGCGTTCTCCCGTTTATGGCAGAAACAGGAAGTCCGTTATGTCTATACATCCCTATAAACTAAACTCTATAAACCAAAGAATCTTTAATAATCCAAGTGAAACCCAAGTGTTTCTGATGACACCGGCTCGATGGCGTCTTCTGCAATTATGTAGAGACTTCATGCTTTCATTACTGCACATAAAAGATTTTTATGAGTGATAAAAATGATTTACACTGCAGTTAGCTCGTGTTTATGAGGTGTACTGGCAGAGCCTTGGAAATGGCCGTCGGAACGAGACGTGCTGCGATCGGGCCGAGATTTACAAACCCGACACTGAGAGAAACGTGTCTGGGGGGAAAAAAAACATGAACGAAATGCAAAATGGCCGCAACATCTTGAACAACATTTCCAAAAGTTATTTTGGCTACATTTAGCAATCTTATAGTAAAAATTGTCAACCAAAATAAACTTTGTAAACTGATGAATGCCAAAAAAATGTGGGAAAGTTCACAAATCATACTCGGGTAAAATACAGAGATTCTATTGCTCAAGTAAAAGCACAAGATCCTCCATTTATGTGTACTTGAGTAAAAGTACAGAAGTACTCACCTCGAATTTACTCAAAAGTATAGGTCTCTCTCTCTCTCTCTTTAACACGCTCTCTCTGCTTCTCAATTTGTAAATGTTTTATTTTTGTCGCTGTCTGCAACCAACTCCGATTCTAATTTCAAACCAGTTACGTTATTAAATGTCCCGAAAGAAGGACAAGTCACACATTTACACATAAAAGTCAGCAAGTGGCAACATCCCCGCTTCACCACTGTTGTTACGCAAAGCAAAGCCATGCATGAATGCAGTTAAGTAAAAGTATGGATATTGGCTGTACTGTTGAGTGGAGTAATAGTAAAAAAAAAATACAGTCAACATTTGCTGATGTTATGTTCCTAGAGGACACGCAAATTGTGAAAAAAACATGAATTTTGAATGCAGTCCAAAAGATGACTATAAATGCCTATTTTTATAGTTTAAACCACAAATATGTTCCCGAAATACCTTAAATTATTACATTTCAAACTCGGCTAATTACATTACCTTTTAAAAAATATATATACGGCTGACGGCTGAGGCTGTGAACTCTGAACTGCGACTGTATTCTCTAATAAGACTACATAGGTAAAGTAAATAGGTGAAATATAGACTTAAGTACAGTAACAAAATAAATGTACTTTATACATGATTTTATGCGATCAATCAATCACGCAACACCAGTCAGTGCCTCATCTTGAGACATAAATCTGATGATTTTTCATAACTATATTACTTTTTTAATGAATACTTTCAGTTTGATATCAGAATTCACATACATAAACATAGGCATGAACGTTTTGCACGGATTTCTTTTTCCCTCTGAACTCGCCACCGCTCGCACTGCACTCCTTAACCGCTGCTGTTATCTCATTCTAGAAGCGGTGCTCCAAAAGAGCATGAAGACCTCCACCCTTAGAGAAGGTCACCGGTAAACAACACGAACATCAGATTGAGTTCTTCTCCACACGCGGCTCGTACTCGCTCTCCCAGCAGCTCGGAATATTGAGCCGTCTGGCTGCTGTCTGCCTGCTGGGTGAAGCATGTTGTCTGTGTTGTGTTTGTCTTGGCGAGACGTGGAGTTAGCGAGGATGATGAAATCAGTGATGCGGCGCTCGGTGTGCCGACATTCAGGCTGTACGCTGGGCGTTTTAGAGCCACGTGAAAAAACATGATTTCTTTTCTTCTTTTTTTTTTTACTTGAGGATTCATCAGAGGAATCTGTATTTGTTTTTGATTTTGACGGTTAGCTTGCTTGATATTTTCACTTGCAAAGCCAAAAAGCCTTAAATCAACTGACCTTTTCCATCAAAAGGCATCAAAACAAACTTTGCTCCAGTGATAGAACAGTATTTCTGACAGTGTGTCTATTTTGACATCTGCACTGCTGTAGGAGAGCTGTTCAAATAGATGGCATCGTGGTTGGCACAGGGGCCTCCAAAGACTCAAAGTGTTGTGTGAATGAGTGTGTGAGTGTGAGGTGTGCGAGTGTGTGCCCTAAAGTTTCCTACAACCCTGTATAGGATCAGTGATATAGAAGATGAATGAACGAACCCAACTGGTTTCGACTCCGTGTCTCTTCTGAAACCAGCACTTTTGCCAAATCCTGACTAACACATTAGGGAAAAGCAGCGCTAAAGCAAAAAAGAATAAAACTTCATCCTGGCAGTGAGGCCAGTCTAGTCTTGGACAAAAGTTCGAAAGAGAGTCACTACACTCACCTGGCTGGTGCTTTCTTCATGTGCTCACCCACGAAGGTGGCGTTGGTCATGCCCATGAGTGTGTTCGCCAGCGAGATGATGGACAGCAGGTGCTGGGTCGTGACGGCACGCGAGACCCCATACGTGCCCTTGCCCACCACCTCGGAAACGGAGAGCTTCCTGCTCTCTGGTCCGATGCCCCTCGTGAGCTGCCTTAACAGCGAGTCCTTGAAGGTGGGCAGCATGAGGGACATGTGGCCGCCACGCGAGATCAGGCCGAAGGAGATGGGCGTGTGCGGTCTGAGCATGCCCAGTCGGCTCACGCACACCTCGTCCAGCATGCTGTTCAGCCCCCACGCGTGCAGGCAGGACATGAAGAGCTTGGCCGTGTCCATGGTCAGGTTGTACTCCAGCAGGCTGAGGGATTTGGACTTCTCCTCACGGCGACGAGCCTCCTCCTCCTCGTCCTCGTCTTCGTCCAGCAGGTGCTCCTTGATGTTCTCTTTGATGGTCTCTTTCACCTGCAACCAGGAGCTCGAGGAATTAAGTCAGAAAAAAACTCCTTTATTTTTTACACAAAAATAAATGGATTGTGATATCTGCCTCATTTTGTATGTTTGTCTCAATTAATGAACTAAATAAATTTAAAAAATATTTTTTTTGTAAAATTAAAAAAAAAAAAAAAAAAAACGGTTGTCAACCTGACTCATAAACTTAGCACAAAGAGTTGATCTTCCATTTTACTTTACATTTTAGTTTAGTTTTTCTCCACCAATATGAAAACTCTTTTTATAATTATTAAAAACAAATACATTATTTAAAAAAGAAAAATTGTTTTCTTTATAGGTCTATAAAGAAAATTACAAAGTGCTGAATTCAATATCCTTAACTTCACACACCGTGTAAACTAATGTCTTAACTCGGATTTGCGCGTTAATGACAAGCACTTTAAACCGATTTAACGAGTTTCATTAATTTATTAATTAAACCTTGTTTTTTGTCTCAAATTAACACAGAACAGCCAGAAATTTCTTGAGAAACTAAATCTGCAATGATTAAAATTACATTCGGTTTTCCTGTAACAGTTCCTGATGATTGAATCTCACTAAAGCCGATGAAGTCGCTAGCAACTGAAATCGTCCATGTCTTGTACCGACCTGCTTGAAGATCTTGTTGGCCAGGAAGGACCCGCCCTTGTCGGCACCCCCCGGGGCTTTCTGTAGCGTTTCTGGGGACACGAGCGTGGGATTGGGACGCTGCGCCTCCTCGGTCAGCAGCTGGATGATCACGGCTTCCACGTCGAAGAACAGGACGTGCATGTCCGGGTCGGTCAGGTTGGTCTTCATGGCCTGCACCACGAGTGCGTTGTGGGAGTATTTAGGCAAGTTGCCCTGTTGGAAAGACAAAAACCTGAAGTTATCGTACGTCCGGCCTTTAAAACACAACGGCCTTGCGTCATTCTTTCCAGGTTGGAAAGTCTTAGTTACTTTTCTGAAGACATTTGTCAAAAAGTTCTCCCGAGTGCACGCTAATCTATCTGCTCCTCCGTCTACATAATAATCTCTAATGCTCATTAGCCCCCTAACCATTCATTCCGCCTCATCTCCTTTTTAAAGCCGCGACGGTTGTAAATTGCCGCCTCGCTAATTGCTATTCGATGTTAATTCAATGGCTGAAGCACCTGCTCTCCATTTTAAACAAACGAACAGGATGTTCGGCCAGCGCTTTACTGACAAAGGTGAGGCAATAAACTCGGAATTAAAGAAATAATTACACGAGATTGTCCAAATGTCACGCCGCTTTTACACCAACAGGGAACCTTCTATAGATTTATTGATTTATTTAATCTATCTTTGTTTATACATCTTTACATAAAGGAAGTCAATAGCTATGATTAAGCCTGGGATGAAGATTATTGGTTAGATTTTTCTAAAACCAGCAACTTGATGGCACCAACTGAGCACTTGCTCGAACACAAACACTCAGTGTGATCAAATAAATCACACAGCTAAACACTAACGCGTACAAGAATTACTAGGATAATTTATTTTAATATTACATTCTCTATTAATTACACTAAGCATGACTTATATTTTTTTTCCATAAACAAATGAACCAGTTTTCAGGTTAGCAGTGAATGCTTGCTTGCTTGAAAATGAATACGTGAAATAAATATACGATTGTTTACACTTCAACATCCTTTAAAAAAAATAACATTCTTTCACACACACATATAATGTGGCAAATTTTGTGGAAAGTAAAAAAAATTCCTATGGGGCAATATTAACAAGAAAAAGAAGAAAGATTTATAAAAAAAAAAAAATTTAAACAAACTTCGTATATGCCTCTTCCAAACGGTTGAGATGTTGCTTCATGGTAAATGTATCGTATATTTTTCCAAATACAATGCATTACTTTCAAAAAATGTAATAATACAGTACATAACCAGTCGTAATCATACTATTTAAATCCGGGATTTATTTATTTGTTTATTTTTAACATAGCATACCTCAACCGAGTGGTAGAGATGACTCAATCGGGTTACTATGCTTTAAATGACTTATTATAAGTACTGTTCATAACACATTATAACACCCAGAAAACACAACTTAAGCAACGTGAAAGTTTTTTAGATTTTAGCAGACAGCTTAAGATGCAGGTGTTAAAAAGTGATGCTTCGAGAGTCATAAGATTTTACATCAGCACAACCCTCTCCATCTCTCCTCGTCCATAGTCTCCATCTTTCCACTTCATCCACCCCACACCTCCTTTTCCCTTCCCCCCCCTTCCTCCCTCGCTCCCCCCCTCTCTCCCTCTGATCCGTACGCTCTGCATCTGGTCCTGATCGTTCAAATTGGTTTCACAGTATCGTCTATTGCTGACAATTAGCACGTGTCGGGGCGTCTTTGTGCCCACGCTCAGCAGCGGTTACTGGGACTGAATGGCTGAGAGGGCCTGCCTCACTGATCACATGTACATGCACGCACGCACACACACACACACACACAGAAAGGAGAGAGAGAGAGAGAGACAGAAAGAATAGAAAGCAAGCGACAAAGTGAAAAAAAAAAACACCTGGCTCCTAACGTAGTACTCTCTCCCCCCTCTTTTTTTCTTCCCTCCTCTTGTTAAAAACTCTGTCAAAAAGATTTCACTTCCACAAACTGCTAATCATCTTTTAGTCCGAAAAACATACAATGCCGCAACGAACACTACTGAAGTAAAACACGGAGAACATTTACGTCCATGTGAAAAATTTATAACAAAGAGAGAAACTAAAGTGAGAATTACATGATTACATCATCTACTTTTCTTTTAAATGATATGTTTAAATCCTACATTAAAAACAGGCAAAAGACTTATTGCAATTTATAAATCATAAAAAAGACACCTCTTCAGTACTAAAGATGAAGAAAGAAACAAGAAAGAAGTAAAACGACCTACACCAAACATGTCTGATAAGGGGTGTTCGAGTCAAACCGGGACGTTTGATTGCACAGAACACATTTCTGAGATATTTCTCTAAATAATAAAAGTATTTATCCCAGTGTTTCGGACACCATCAAGGCAGAAAGTTCTCTCAGTACACCAGAGCCATGATCGAACTTCCTGTCTGAATCAAGTCTAAAACGCCGGCCTCCCAGGGACTCCTTTAATGGCCCAAACATGTGGAAATGTCTTAGAGCGAGGTCAGGACTGTACCGGAGGATGTGGCGATAACTTCCAGCCAAGTTCCTGTACTGTCGTGCAATTGGTGTTGATAAGTGAGTGTGTGTACAGTTCCCACAGACAGGTGCGTCTCTTCCACAAGTCGGTGCTGTCAATTTTTTAGGGATCAGGCATCCCACCCGATGAACGTTCACAGGAACGACTGCAGTGGGCTCTGAGCCACCTCGGCCGGGATCGTCAATCACAAACGTACGGCCTTCTTAAAAACATTTCAACTGTCCACCGTTCAACAGTTTTCATGCGCTCTTACACCTTCACTACACCAGGAATTTCATCACAAGTCCCGGTTTGACTTGAACGCCCCTCGTACATTTTTGGGAACTTGGTGCTGGTGCTAATCTGAATGTTGTTGTTTTTTTTTTTAGTTGGTTTTGTTTTTGTTTTTTATCCTGACCTATTCCTTTAAGCCTCTGAACACCTCCCTGATGGCTGGCTCGGTGCTGGAGCAGACAGACAGACGCCCTGACCGGAGCGCAGCACCATCTCTCCATCTCCAGGATGTCTGCTCTCTAGTCTAGGGCTGGCTCTAACCGCCGCTCGCTCGGATCAGTGTCGGAGAGGAGAAATGCGATCCAGCCTTAGCAGAGTGTGTGTGTGTGTGTGTGTGTGTGTGTGAGAGAGAGAGAGACAGGCAGAGAGAGAAAGAGAGAGAGAGAGAGTGTATCTGTGTGTGTGTGTGTGTGTGTGTGTGTGTGTGTGTGTGTGTGTGTGTGTGTGTGTCCACAGATGAGATGCTGTATCACCAATCAGGTCACTTCTATCAATCAAAAACAGCTTGGACTAGAATGTCATGAAATGGCCATCAGACATAAACAAAACGTTAATAAATGAACGAAAATTTATTTAAAAAAAAATAAACTTTAGCATAAATCTAATTTTCACAAAACGCCTCGAGTAAATAAATAAATTATTTAGACCTTTTTCCCCTTTTATATCAGTCACTCACACACACACACACAAGAAATACAAGAAAAGCAATGTGGCCTTCCTTGACCACACACACACCAAACATGTCCAGATCTGCACAGTTATCTTAGTGTGTGTGTGTGTGTGTGTGTGTGTGAGGATTGCAACGTGTAAAGATTTGAAAGGTGTCACCTATTTTCCCCTTTCTGTCCCTGTCCAACCCACTACACCCACCCACACCCACACACACACACACACACACACACACACACAATCTCAGATGCAGTGTAATGGTGGATGGTGTCACACTGCCCTCTAGAGTTCATAAATCAGCACTGCAAAGCAACAATGCAGAGCTAGCTGCCTTAATGTCTCTGATTAAGTTTTTTAAAATATTATTTATTAAGAAAAAGTTATATTTTTATTATTTCATTTTCAATATTTACATTTTGTAAAACATTTTGTGTAAGGAAATGTTTTTTTATTATCATTTATATTTATTATTTATATATTTAGAAATATTTTTCCTTTATTAATCACCCAAAAAGGTAAATATTAACCAAAAAAAAAAAAAAACCTGAGAAAGGGAGTCTCAAAGGTGTAATGAAAGTAGCAAGAAATATAAATACGAAAAAAGGAAGAAAGACAAATAAAGAGAGATAAAAAATGAAGAAGCAGAAATAAGAACAGTTGAAAGAAAAAAAAAGAAAAGGAAAATTATTGAACAAAACAGAAAATAAAAGTAAAGAAAGGTAAGAAGTGAAGAATAAAAAGGCATACTTATGGACAGACAGAAATAAAGGATGAAAGGAAAAACTAAAGAATGACAGAAACAAACAAAAAGAAAGAAGAAACAAAACGAGAACTCAATGAAGCAATGAAAAAGGCACAAAACTGAAAAATATGACAAAAGAAAGAAGGAAAGAAAGAAAGAGCAGAGAGGAAAAAGGGAAAAACAGAAGAGAAAGTGAGAGACAAAGAAGCAGAGATGGATTATATATTTTCTTATATTACTTCTTTAAAAAAAAAAATCCATTTTCACAGTTATACAAACTTAAATAATATTTACTTAATTAGATTACATTATATTTTATTTGTTTAATTTTAATATAAATAAATATATAAATAAAATATATGTATTATATATTATATTATATATTAATTTATTATAAATAAATATGTAAATAAAACAATTTTTTTCCTTTTCTGTTATTAATTTACATTGTAAATATAAAATATTTATTATTATTATTATTTTTATATCATTAACGCCAAAAAAGTAAGCAAGCAAGCATTTTATTTTACTATAGAGAAAAAAACTGAGAAACACTGCCTACAGAGTGAGTGAGGAAAACAGAGGGAAGAGCAAAAGAGATCAAGAGATCAAGAGATGGGAGAGAAAAGAGAGACGGGGAAAAGGAAGGAAGAATTAGAGTGACACTAAGAGAAAAAAAGAAAAAAAACTAACAAAAAAAAAAAACACAAGAAACCCTGACAGTGATAGTTAGAGAGTGAGACCGACAGAGAAACAGACAGGTAGAGATGGAGGCTGCCAGGGGCTGTGTGTATGGCGGCGTGTGTGAGTGTGTGTGTGTGATTGCATGCTGTTTGATGGTGATTATGTATCATTAGCCCGGCTGGGTTGGGGTTAGTGTTGAAGCCGCACAGGAGGAGTAATGGCAGGTTTGGGCCGGAGAGACGAGCTGGAGAATCAGCGCTGCTGTATTATGTTGTCAGAGGGAATGATAGGGCATTAGAGCAAGCACCGAAAAACACACACACACACACTCTTCCACCTTCTATTCTCTGGCCTGCCAATTGACCGCTAGCGAGACAGAGACGATCAGAAATCACAGCGGGGCGTCGGGGTGGAATTGTGTCCAAACTGCCACCGCCGGACAAACGTGTCATCACTTCTTTTTTTCTCTCTCTTTATAATATAGCAGGACCATCATTCTGTAAAACGGTCTTTACAAAACTCGCTTTAAACGGTCCACCATCATCAGGTCCCTCATCATCATCATCATCATCGTCATCCTCACCCGCGCAGTCTGTCTCTTCCTCGCTGATCTGTCTAACCTCTAAACCTCTGGAGCGCTACTGAGACATCGGAGACAAACACCACTCTCGGTCAGGGTCGGTCTCTTATATACTGTATATATACACGCACACACAAGGGGCGTTCAAGTCAAACCGGGACTTGTGATGAAATTTCTGCCTAATGGAAGCATTAAACAGGTGATCGATTGACTTCAAGCACAGCACGGCGATGAGACTCTTAGTAAGGGAGTTTTTACTCTCGCACCCTGGTGTTGATTATTTTCCTCTTAGAGAAAACATATGCAACAGTTTCCCAGCAGAAGGCAGGAAAGAAAAGTGAGAGGAGAAGAAAGAAAGAAAAAAAAGAAAGAAAATTTTATGTAAAGTTTTACATTCCTTCTCTAAAAGCGAATAAGAAATCAGCCTAATGCTGTACAAGACAGGAAAAGGAAGAGAGAGTGACAGTTAGCAAAAAGAAAAAGAAAGCAAGACAAAAAGACAGAAAGAAAAAAGAAAAAAAACAAATGAAGAAAGGCAGAAAGAAAAATAGAATTAATGACAAAAAGAAAGTGAGAACAAAAGAAAGACAACAAAAAGACAGAATGAAAGAACAGAAGAACAAAAGAACGAAAGAAAGAAAGAAAGAAAGAAAGAAAGAAAGAAAGAAAGAAAGAAAGACAAAAAAATTTGACAGTGTCTCTCAGCTCAGACAAGCGCTCTTCTTATTTTTCCATTTCAGTACCCCGGGGAACTCTGGAAAGGTCCAGAAAGCAGAGACCAGTGTGTGTGTGTGTGTGTGTGTGTGTGTGTGTGTGTGTGTGTGTGTGTGCGCATGGTGTGTTTCTGGGCGTGTGTGAGAGAGAAAAGGCAGGCTTGACCAGTCCAATGTCTCCAATCCCAGACGTTCTTAAAGTGCGTTTTCTCCTCGGCTTTTCGTCTCCTGGCCCATTTCATTGTCTCTCTTTCTGTCTCTCTCTAGCGCCCTCCATGTGGTGAGTGTGACTCAGTGCTCAGACTTGAGTGCGGGGGTAAAAAGAATTAAATAAAATTCGCTCCACGGTGAGACCGAGGTCAGGCATTTTTCATCCTGAAGCCTATTCCTCTGTTTGGACTCTTGTTCCCTTCAGTCGTCCCTTTCTCTCTCTCTCCTCAAACAAACCACCAATTTTCCAAATGACCACTGTGGCCCTGAGGGAAATTCACGATTGGTGTTATAGACACACACACACGCACAGACACACACCACTCTCGAGCACTTGCAGTGAGACACATGCTTTTAGGTTGTTTGTTATCTCGCAACAAAATACGACAAGACCGCAATAAACTCGCGACGTCTGAGCGCCAAAGCAAATGCTAACAGGTAGGGCTAGTGTTAGCAACCGTACCTTAGCAGTGTTGTATGGCAAAGCTAGAACGTTCCACACTGCTTTTGTTGTACACTTGCAGGTGGGGGTTGCGGTCCCTGAATTGAGACACACCTCTGGTCTCCTAATGTGTTGCTTTTAACCAGCTATCCGTTCAAACCTTATCACGGTAGATCGTTATCATTCCATCACCAAGGTTTATAAAAAAAATTCAATCTCTATCACTGTATGTCTAACTTTGTCAAAATCTCTTCTTTTTTTTTTTGAAATTACCCAACACATTAGATCCCCAAGATGCTTGAATTTTATTTTATTATTTTTTTTTTCTTTTTAACCGTCCCATTTTCTAACAATAAAGCTGATTTTCTTAGCCACGTTAACTCGGCCGAAACCCCAACCTTTGATCACAACTCCGATAAACGAGATCAAAACGAAGCATACCATGTTATTTAAATACTATTTTATAATATAAATATTTAACCTTAAATACTTACCATAATTGACAAAATCTCACAACAAACCTGCAGTACCATCACATACCACTGTCCCTGACTTATGAACGAGTTCCGTTCCTGGAGCATGTTTGTAAGTCGAATTTGTTCTTTAGTCAGACAATGCGAGTCTTATATGCCTCTGACACGAATATACTGTACAACATAAAGCATACCAATTAATTTGACTAAACCTCTGTCCCTTATTCCTACACTTAGTAACTACGTCTAAGAAGGTTAATCCCACACGTGTCAAATGTAACACTGTTGTGGACTCTGTTTTGTTAAGGATTTCCCGAAGTTAGGATTATTCACCATCAGGACAGCTTCACAGGACAGAGGTTTTCTATCATCGTGCTCCCGGACTGATTCACTGAAACCTGTGAGGCGAACTAATTTTTCCCGCAACAACACAAACACAAACAATATACCCAGATTTAGACATTTTATACATTTACTTACACACTGAAAATATTGTATATAATTGTAAATATTGGTATCTGGTGAACTGCAGTATCTATTTTTGGTACAATAGCTACGTGAGCGATTTGTTCGCATCTACGAATGTCCGTAGAACCGCAGTCTGTTCGTACATTTCGAAATTCGTAAATCGAATGTTCGTAAGTCAAAAGAATGTTTGTAAGTTGGGGACTACCTGTACACTGGTAAACACAATGCTAATTAGCTAGTCATAGTTACGACTAAAGTTATTACTTGATTATATAAACTCTGTTATTATTGTTAAAAGAATGACTTTTGAAGCTACGATTACGCATAATTAGGTCGTAATTTTATTCGCACAGTAAAGTATTATCTTGAATTAACCCACATATCTGAGGCAAATGTTGATATTCCTGATGTGTTTGTCTGGTTTGTTTTCTTGTTTTTACCTTATAAAGCCAAAATTTTTAAAAGTCCTCGTTTATCTGCAGCCATCAGGCGAGTACGTGAAGTTTATAGATAGCGTGTGTGGGTATGAGTGTGTGTGTAAGAGTGAGCAGTACGCTCCTCACCTTGTCTGCGTTGTCCGCAGCGAGCAGGTTGGTGGCGAGTGTGTGCAGTTTGTGCTGTGCCATGTTCTTGAGCGCTGCCAGGCTGCGGCGCGTCATGGCCTGCTTCAGATTCACCGCCGCGTGGTTCAGACCGTCTACGGACGCCGGCACGGCCTCGTCACACGCGTTCAATATCTCCACCGCCGTTATCCCCATCACACACCGGTCCAGCGCTCCTGAGGGGGCCAGACAGAGAAAGAGAGAGAGACAGAGAGGGAGAGAGAGATTGTTTTTTTTTTCTTCTTAATAAAAACAGAAACAGGAACGAACTTTAAAAAATTGAAAAGCTTTTATTGGAAAGGTCCACGTACAAATGGAATGAAGGAAGGTAAAGCAGAGCAGAGCAAAAGTAAGAAAAAAAACAAGAAAGTGAGAGAAAGCACGAGAGAGAGAGAGAAGGAAAGAGAAAGCAAGTAAGGGAGGGAGAGAGATGAAGTGTAGACAGTGTAAAAGAGCGCAGGTCAGCAGTAAGTCAGTCAGACAGACAGAAGGTAGCAGTGTGTGCGTGTGTGTGTGTGTGTGTCAGCTGAAAGCTTCTAGACCAACGCTAAACACACAAATCCATAAACATCAAAAGCCATTAAAGTGGATCCAAACGGCCCGTCGCCAATAATCATCTAAATGATATCAGAGTATTGATCAGAGGGAGGCGCTCTCTCCACTGCACCGCCGCTACAGTCTATTACTGCACCGGGCTCCGGTGCCCCGCTCCACTCCACACCAATCACACACACCGGTGTGTGCGTGCGTGCGTGTGTGTGTGTGTGTGTGTGTGAGAGAGAGAGAGAGAGAGAGAGAGTGTGTAAAGAGGCAGAGCCTTTGGTTGTGGAAGCAGCTGAAATAGTTAGACTTGCTGAGAAAGGGAAAAAAAAGAAACCATTTAGGGTGAGGAAATAAGAAAGAAAGAATGAATAAAGAACAAAAGAAAAAATAAATGGACTCAGGCAGACAAAAGAGAAATAAAGAATGAAGGAATTAACGAAAGAAAGAAGGAAAAAAAACAGAAACAAAAAAGAAAGAGACAGACAGAAGGAAAGAAAAAAAGACAGACAGATACAAGTAGAGAAAGAAAAAAGATTTTAAAAAATGCTAGAAAGGAAGACAAACAGAAGGTAAGAAGGGAAAAAAACACAGAAACAAAAAAGAAAGACAGACAAAACAAAAGAAAGAAAGACAAATGTAAAGGAAGAAATAAAGAAAACAGAAACAAAGAAAGCTGAATAAGGAAAACAGACAAACAAACAGACAGACAGCGACAGACAGACAGAAAGAAAAAGACCTGATGTGACCTCAGTAACACTCTACATGAGTAGGACGGGACGATACTGGGTGTTTACAGACTACAGTACTGGCGTCTACGGGTCTAAAGGTTTAGATAAATCTAATTTAAAAATGTAAATATACAGCTTTATTTAGCTTTTAACCCTGGTTTGAACAGAGCCTTAGCGGTGATATGCGAGTGTGATTAGCATAAACACCGCTGAGTTTAAGAGCCGAGACCTTAATGAGACTCTCTGGGGTTTGGGATTTAACACCTGGTTTAACTGGAGGACTGAGTTACTCCTCACACCAGCTAACCTAGTAAAATAAAAAAAACCCTGTTAGCATAAGTACCAGTCAGCGTCGGTTACTAAACACTAGCATCCTTTATTCATCAGTGTACCCATGAATGAATCCACCGCTTCATTTTCTTCCTCTCTTTCATGCTTGAGTACATGGATTGTTCCCTCTTTTTTTTCCCCTCAGGAATAAAAGCGCCTCACGTAGAGCTGTGCGGCTATCTGGACTGTGTTCGACGAACAGAGACGACTCGACCCCCCCAAATCTCTCTCTCTTTCTCTCCTCCACGGTACTCCATCACTACTCTATTTCCCCCTGCTTCATTTCATCCATCCCTTTCTCTCGTTCCTAACTCTTTATTCCGCATCGTGGTCCTGCTCATATTGTAACTTTTCTTCTTCTCTTCTCTTTCACTATAAGAGAGTGAGTGTGTGTATGTGTGGAGTGCCCAATCTCTGTGAGATCTGTCAATTTCACACTCAGGTGGTCCGAGCACTTCCTGAGACCCCGGCGCGGGACTGGTGCATGGGAGCATTCAGCCATGTGGTAAATGACGCCTTACTTCCTGTCTCGCTCGGGATGTGGGATTGGGTCAGCGCTCAGACCGTGATCGGGTGGATTCGAAAGATTTAAAACCTCCGATTAAGAATCTGACGTGTGGCCGAGGAGATGCGGATGAGGACGAGTGGGAGACTGAATTAAAGTGTAAAATCTGTTTTTCCAACCATTCCAACTCCTCGACTTCAGTTCACACTGAAAGCCCGAATCGTGACCCTCTTTGATATGCACGTCTGTAATCCGTCTGTGAGCATATCGGAGGTCTAGACGTACTGTAAAAGCCGAAGCGCAGCAAACCGGTGCGTTTGTAATAATCCCATATCCTGTCCTGCTTAGCTCAGGTCCTATAAAAAGCAACGTTAAAAGGAAACATAAACTGCGCTGATGTGTGGAAGTTGTGGGGGGTTGGAGGAGGAGGAGGAGGAAGGTGGAGGAACGGGGAGGGTGGCGTTTAAGGAGAGATTTACTAAGTGCATCCCCACTGCTCTCATCCACCGAGACAAGCGTGATTAAAATTTCAGCACCGTTTTAAGAGAGTCAGCAAAAGGCAGGCTGGCAGACGGAGCGAAAAACACAAACATCCATCAAATATTGAACAGGAAAGAGAGAAAGAGAGATCATGACTTAACATCGGTGTCTCAACGGGCGGTAAAGGAGGAAGGTGCTGCTGAGGGACGTTTAGACAGCGCTCGCGAGAGGGATAAAGAGAGTGACAGAGTGCAGGGGAAATCAATGTCTAATAGCACAGCCTCCTCTAGAGACGAGCGCGCTGCACTTTAAATACATATCACCATCCGGGCTTCCATCGTCAGACGCTTCAACTCACCCGTGTCCATCTGCCAGACGTATACGGAGCCGTCGGAGCAGCCCACCACCAGGTAATCGTCACACGGCCTCCATTTGATAACCTGGATGGGGAAGAGGTGGCGCGACGCCAGCATGATGCACTTCCTCTCTCGGAGACTCAGCAAACCCACCGAGTGATCGCTGGCTACAGAGCACACGCAGTGCTGAACTCGCGTCTGCAGACAGACAGAAAGAAAGAAAAAAAAAAAGAGAGAAAAAAAAAACCTGTTTATTTTTCTTTCAAAGTTTCTCCATGGCATACAGAAGCGATGACACCGACCTCCATCACTTACAAACACTGATGGTATGTGATTGCAGCCTCACAACTCAGAGAGTATAATGCTTCTCTTCAACAAACAGAGACCACAACAAACCTACTTTTACAGAAAAATCTTTTTCAACTGATACTGCAGCACTAGTAATGGTTTCAAACCAAACCCTTAAAAAAAAGAAATCTAGCCCTGAACAGCTTGTTCTGTTGCTTGCTGTTTTCTTGCAGAGAGCTGTACTGCATCTCTACTTCCTCTAAACGACACGCGGACGTTAATAAACCCGTCGCGTCTATACTGAGCATCACCAGAGACTTGACCTGTGGTCAGGATGTAAGTTCAGGAGACTCTACTGATGATATGAGCTTATAATGCTAAGCTCAAAGCAAATAAACACATCAAAAAGTCAAAGTGGAAAAGCAAACAATAATTCAACAAAATCATCCCTAGATCTTTTGGTCACTGCTTTATAGCAAAGACTTCATGGCTTATAGTTTTTTGGCCAACACGTAATGGTCAGGACGTAACCGTTAAGGCTTTTGGTTTATGTTTTTGTGCCTGAAAGCTTTTGGTTTAAGAGCTTTTGCCAAATCTTACAGGACAAGGATTTTTGTCTAAATCTTTTGGGCTGCTCGAATCAAATATACAGAATGATTTTGGACAAGACTTTGGGTCATGACTAACAGCGCCAAACCTAATGGTGAAGACTTAATGGTTAAGACTTCCTGGCCACGATTTTATGCCCCAAATCCTTGCGGCCAAGAGGTGAGACATGGTGGCCAAGACCTCTTAGGGAAGTCCTTACAGGGAAGATACTTTGGAACTAAGACCTTATATGAAATACCATATAGTATACTCTTTTCGGCGGACTTCGTGGGCGCCGACTTCGTGGGCGCCGACTTCGTGGGCGCGGACCTTACATACAGACCTTACAGACCAAGAGATCTCCTCTAGCTTGCTTGTTATGGATCTACATTTACATCTGCCTTTCTACATCTGCCAGTTGCTTTGTGTCTACACTTTGGTTGCACGACACCAGCAAAAACTGAATTAAACTGAACCACTGAGGTGACCGTCTAAGATTCCTTTCCACCCAATGTGACTTATTATCAGAAAATACAATCCAGTAAACTGTCTGTGTCCCAGCAAGACTAACGACTGGCACTGAACCTCGACACCGACCTTGAACAAATCTCAAATGAAAAGCCTTGAAATAAAGCCGTTTCTCTCTCATGCAATTATTGTTTGATCTGAAAACAAAGAAAAGGAAAGGGAAAAAAACAAAAACACATGTTTAGGTGCCAGTTCATATCAGAAATGCCACAGAAAGGAAATGAATGAGAAGTAAATAATAACAGCATTTAATCTCTGACGAATCGTCTCCGAGTGTGTGTGTTCGCATGCATGTGTGTGTGTGTGTGTGTGTGTGTGTGCGTGTGTGTGTGTTTGGAAGAAAGCCTGTGGGCAGTAAATCGCAGCAAGGCTGTGTATTGACAGCAAATGTTCTTAAGTGTTGATGGAGAGCTTCAGGAAGCCTTGAACATGACCAGCCTTCGGTCCGGCGCTCGCCTGCTCTCCGTCATCATCGTCACGACAACCGCATCAACACAACTCATCCTGTCTGCGTCGTCCCATCATGATATAACTTTGGCTTCTCCAAAGCGTGGGCTAAAAATGCCAGACATCTATTCTTTTTTTTTTTCTTTCTTTTTTTAAATCATGTACAGTACGATCTGCTTAAACATCTAAAATTAGAGATGTATCATGTTTATAAATCACTTAGAAGTACAACAATAAAGCAGACGCGCACACACACGCACATTTACAAACGACAAGTTATAGATTGAGAAGCACTTTGTAGCATCATTAAAAGCTTTGCTGCTTAAGCAACGTTATTGACGTGCAATAAATCAGAGATACATGACACTGGGTCGTTAAGTGTGTGTGTGTGTGTGTGTGTGTGGGTGTGTGTGTGTTCATAAGAATGAGAGAGAGAGAAAGTGCCTTTCTTGGCCAATCAGGGCACACCCTATATCCTTTCAAATTCCTATACTTTATTTTATTATTATTTTCAGCTACAGACTCTACATTCTGATTGGTCAGATTCTGAAGGAGTCTCCAGAGCGAGTGTTTTATGGAGGTGCGTCACGCGGACAGCGGCGGCAGGTGGACTCACGCTGCAGTTCTCTGGCGGGACGAGGAGCTGGGTGATCTCTCCTCCGTGCACACAGAAGATGTGTTTCATCTCTCCGGTGAAGATGTCCCAGACGATGACGGAGAAATCCACCCCGCCCGACACCAGGGAGCGCTGGTCGTAGCGCGGGGACACCTGGTGCGGATACAGCAGACACGTCACCTTGTTCCTGTGTCCTCTCAGGGTGCGGTGAGGAGGCCAGCCTGAGAGAGAAAGAGAGAGAGAGAGAGAGAGAGAGAGAGAGGAGGGAATATTTAGTCTAATTTTTTTTATTGCTATGTAATTTTTTATCGATTAATCAACACTACGACTTTCTATACCACACCTATTAATATCTATTTATGTTAGAGATTATATGATTATTATTAGTAATAGTAGGAGTAAAAATCCACATATGTTTATTTTTATTCTGTATAATTTGTTCTGTGTATTTCTTGTTATTTTTATTTTTTTAGCAACATTGTTACAGTCACACCAATAAAGCACGCTTTGAACTTTGTGTGTGTGAGAGAGAGGGTGAGACAGAGAGAGTGAGAGACAGACAGAAAGGGAGAGACAAAGAAACCCATTAGAGAAAGAAAGAGGGGCACAAAGGGAAACAGAAGCAGATAAACAGAGAGAAAGTGATACAGAAAAACCCACACAGAAAGAAAGAAAGAGAGAGAGAGAAAGAGAGAGAGAGAGAGAGAGAGAGAGAGAGAGAGAGAGAGAGAGAGAGAATGAAACCCAGGAGGCAGGGAAAAAAGGGGGGTCAAAGAGACCCAGAGAAAGACAGAGAAACCCAGAGAGAGAGAGAGAGAGAGAGAGAGAGACAGAAAAAAAGAAAGACAGAAAGAAAATCGAGAGTGATAAAAATGAAAAAAGCAAAGGGTACAAAAAGAAAGAATAAATAAAATACTACTATACAGGAGGGTAAAAAAATTCTGAAAACAAAAACAAAAGGAAAAAAAAAAAAAACAGCTTTTGCCCTCTTGGTCCCTTTTCCCCCACAAGGCAGTACATTTTTATAGGAATCTGTTAAAAGTAATGTTTTTAAAAAAGACCTCACACGTCACTGCCATATTAAAGTGACCGTAACGTAACATCACGTCATGGTGCTCATTCAACAAGTCCGGGTCCCGTCCTTCCTGCAGCGTCTCACCTCTGCGCAGCATGTGTTCTCCCTGCAGCAGCTGGACGATGGCGGTCTGCGTGGCGGGCACCAGGACGATGCTGCCGTCCTCCCTGCCGCACACCAGGCGGCCCTGGGACGGGATGTACACGCTCGCCGTCACCTTTATGGGGTCCTCGGCGCCGGGCAGCACGCTCAGCTGGTCGATGATGCCCGCGGGGAGCGGAGTGAGTTTATCGAACGCCTCCTGCAGGCTGATGGTGGAGGAAACCTGCAGTTCTGTAGGTAGAAGAAGGAGGAGGAGGAGGAGAAAGTGGTTTCAGTGCTGAAGGCCTTTTATTCAGTTCCCTGTTTAGACCACTAGAGGGATGAAGCTGTGCTTTTAAGGTGAAGTTCCCCAAGGGAACACCAGAGGGAGACAAATATCCACTTAGCCTAACTCAGTGTGTAGTGTTGTGTAGAGCTCAGTGCGGGTGTGTGTAGAGCTGTGTAGGGCTCGGTGTGCGTGTGTAGTGTTTGGTGCAGGTGTGTAGAGTTGTGTAGAGCTCGTTGCAGGTGTGTGTAGTGTTGTGTACCCGCGGCTGTAGACAGCGGCTGTAGCGGTGAAGTGTCCGGGATGCTCCACAAGGTCAGCCTGCCCGCAGAGTCACCCTGAACCAGCAGCTTATGGAACGGCTCTCTGCGTCCGTAGAAGAACCGGGTCACCGGAGGACAGATCAGTAACTGTAACACACACACACACACACGTGTCAAATCGATGTCAAACGATAGGAATTATTTCAGAGTGCAGCAAGCAGGACTGGTGCTGGTGTCTGGTGAATGCAAGCCACACTACACGCATCATGTGTCTGAAAGGTGAACCTCAGGGAATGTGTGTGTGTGTTGGGGAAAGTGTGTGTGGTACACACTAGTGGAGTGAAAGTTATAAACACGCGGGTCTTCACAGCAGTCTCAGCTCATGCAGGATCACACATGGCCAGTGGTTCTGTTAGTGAGGGTTGTTTTTAACGCTGTAAATACAGCGAGCATCAGCTGTTTGATCTGAATGGTGTTACGTGGGAAGGGGGTTGGGCTGGTTACCATGGCGACCGCGGGAGGGATTTGGATGCTTTTTTTTTTTTAATGAACGTCCTGTCTCAATGCTTCATCTCGCATAAAGTCTGCTTCTTTAACACTTTATACCACAGCGGCCAGACGGGTTCTCGATTCTGATTGGTCGGAAGTTGCTGATTAAATCTCTACAGCAGCACGTACAGTACAACTAGTGCGTGATCTAAGACGTCTAATATTAAATTGTAGTAACTTACACAGCAGTTTGTAGGACTCAATCTGATAATAAAGTTATAAAAAAAAAATTAAAAAAATTTTATATGCAAGGTGGTTGTTTCACTTGGAAGGAGTCTCCAGTGTCAGTGCAAGGAACAGTGTTCAGGTTTCTCAGAGAGAGGAAGTAGAGTAGGAACGATTCATTATTACATTATTATAACGGCTAGAACAAACACAAACACGTGATCTGAAAGTAACAAGGAACGTAAATGTAAACGGATTAAAAGTGCGACTTATAGAAGCTGGCGTACTGCTGTGGTATAAAAGGAATCAAACACGTCTCGATGTGCTATTATAGGAAAAAAAAAAAAACATAATAAATCACCGACATGGTGGTAACAATAACCTCATGCCGTGTCAGTGATTATTTTTCCATAGCGGCATACCCGCTCGTGTTTAATTCCTTACTTGGAGTGTGTTTGTGTATGACGTGGTGGATATGAGAGCGAATGCTTCGGCTACATCATATCACGTTATATCATGGAGAAGGAGGAGGAGCCTCAAGGAGAGCATTCGCTGTGGCCTTGAGTACAGTGCAAAGTTCCACCGATGAGCTTATATCTGGTGCCGAACAAATAGACAAACACACACACACACACAGACACACAAACTCCAATAGCGTTACAGTATAGCGCTATATATATCTATATACTGTACACACATAAAACCAAACCACAAAACACAAAGCAAAGGAGGAAGTGAGACTTGAGGAATATCAGTATCAGTGCTCATCTCGGGAATAACCAGCAAAGCCCACTGTCACTTCAATCTTGTTAAAACTAGACGCCTAGCTCTTACGTTTCGTCAACTAGAGCAGCCGAGAACCGCCTACTTTGCCAGACATTGCTGAAAACTAGGCACTTGTTTTTCAAGCTGTCAAAAGTTTAACTTTTATGTAGTGCGAGGGTCGAAATTTTTTATTTTTGTAGTTGAAAACTAGCACATTGTAGCTGAGAACTAATCTAGAATGTGGCCAGAAAAGTGTAAAAACATATCAAATGCTGTTGTTATGGAAATCTGAATTATTTTGTTATTTCTTTATTTAATGCAGTGTTTAACTAAAAATGTATCACATAGATTAACGACGTTATATTTGTTCCATGGTAGATATATAATTATGATAGATATACAGTAGTTGCTGGTATAACTTGTATTCCACTTATAATATAATATAATATGATATAATAAACTTTTTTATACATCTGTATCTGATTTTAGTTTGCTTGAAGTCGGCACGGTGACATAGAAGGTCACTCTAGGGTCAAGGTTCGATTCCCTGTGCAGGAAGTCTGTGTGCATAAAGTGAATGTTCTCTCCGTGCTCGATGGGGTTCATCCAGGTATTGGGGTTTCCTCCCACAGTCTAAAGACATGCAGATTAGGCTAACTGGTGTTCCCAAAGCACCGCCCCTCAGACAGGAACAAAAACGGCTCCATGGAGCACCAACACGTCAGGGGCTGAAGAACTGACACTAGGCTCTGACCCGGCCCTAAACTGACACTAGCGCCAGACATGAACTAACACCTGGTTCACTTTAGCAAAAAAATAATAATTTGAGACTCTCCTGGGATAGGCTCCACCCCCCTGCCCACCCACTGCAACCCTGTACAGGATAACTCTAGATAGAAAATTAATAAATGAACGAACGAACGAACGTTGTTAGTAACTAATAATACCAATACCACCTACTGGACAGGTTTGGAATTGCACCGAACAAACGTATTTAAAGTCCATTTAATTTAAAAATGAACTGCTTAAGAAAGAAACGTCCTCACTTTTTTAAATACTAGGGGTTTTATATCATGTATCAGATTTAATTAATGTTTGTATCCACATCAAATTTTTTTTTTAAAAAACGACCTAAAATAACCCCGAATGTGGCTTTCTAGTGTCACAAAATTCTGAAAAACAAATTCACTTTGTAACAGGACTAACTACCTAGCATGTTAGCTCTCTAGCTGCGACCCTCTCAACGACAAGCTTGGGGACTTTGCATGCATCTTCACCAGGTGAAGCCAGATGAAGGGAGTCAGTGATTGGTCAGTTCTAGTGGGAGGAGCATGAGACTGGGCAAATCAGTGGAAGAGAAGGAAAACTAGCTATCAGACAGCGGGGCGGAGGCAGGCGCACCACGGGTGTGTACGTGTATGTGTGTGGTTTGGCGGGGGGGGCTCTCGGGACATCGGCTAATATTCACCTGGCAAAGAAACAGAATTCTCTGATTGGCTAAAATGAAGACTTACCTTCAGGACATTGATTAAATATAATAACACTTTAAGCAGGTGAATAAGTAAGCGGACACCCTTGGAATTTCTCTCTTTCTCTTTCTCTCTCTCTCTCACACACGCACTCACACAGAAAGAGAGAGCAACCACTTAGTGCCCCCCCCAGGGTGAGGTGGTGCGCCTGCGTCCAAACTGTCTGAGATTCTTACTGGTGCCTCTAGAGGCCGCTGGAGGTACAGCAGCTCAGGAGTGTAGAGCTCCGGGCCGGCTGCGCTGTCGGGGATAGACACCATAACACGCTGCCCCTCGCACTCCTCCGCCTCCTTCTCCTCCTCCTCCAGCTGCTAGAGAGCCGGAGGAAGGGGAGCAGTCGAGGGGGAGGGTGGGGGCACAATACGTTAAACACGAAATCATAAGCGTACAACAAATAATACAGTAATATACACAACACAGAGACACACTGACTGTAGACTACAGAAAGACATAATAGGATGAAATCATAAACTACAAAAAACAACAACAAATAACACAGAACATTTACGGCAGGAAAAACGATGAACATTCAAAATCAAAACTGTGTGTTTGTGTGTGTGTGTGTGTGTGTCTGACCTGTTTGTCTGCACGGTCTGCGATCCTGTACACCAGAGGAGGGATGGAACCTTCAGCAGTTTTCCCTACATCACTGCGGAAGTGCTCACTGGCTGGAAGGCAGCTAAGGCACACACACACACACACACACACACACACACACACACACACACACACACACACACACACATAACCCATAAATGAATGCTAACAGCCTGTAGCTTAATTTCTTGCATTTTTATTAAATGTTATGTGTGCTACTTGTGTCACATGAGCTAATAATGCGCTCACATGTTGGTAAACTTTTTATTTACATTTTTTTCTAGGACACACACACACACACAACCCCAGTCCCAACGTACACCCATACTGTGGTTCAGTTACCTGGCAGGAAGTTTGTAGATGTTGCTGCAGCCGTCCTCGGTCCAGATGATCACTTTATCAGCGGCGATGAACTCTCCTCCTGTCCAGGCCTGCTCGTTCTCACTGGGCACGGAGCACAGGAGCGAGAAATCTCCTGCGTCAAACACCTACAACACACACACACACACACAAACACACACATAATATCAAAACACTAGCAAATAGCTAGCACCAGGTGTACTAGAGTTTGGGCCACGCCCTGTTACTGACCCTCCAGTATTTGGAGCAGACGACGAGGAGAGACAGCTGTGTGAAGGTGCAGAATGAAATACTCTGACAGCTGTGACAGTAGATCGGTTTCGACTCCTCCTCAAACACAGGGTCCAGATCCTAAACAAAAAAAACAAACAGACAACACACACATGAGAAACGGTGTGTACAAACTGGGTCATGAGACGAGCACGCAGGTGTGTGTGTGATGTTTCAGAGTGTATACCTGCATTCGGCTCACTTCTGCTGTGATGATCCACACTTTTAGAATTCCAGTCACGGACACTGCTACCACTGTGTCTTCTACAACACACACACACACACACACACACACTTTTAACAAAACGGAAACATGTTAAAACCCTTTTTTTATTGTACGTGAGGCCGACGGGCCGTACCCTGAGTGCGATGGGAGCGGATGATGCTCATGGAGCTGATCCAGTCAGGAGATATTTTGGACACTAGTGAGTAAAGGACTTCCAGACTGGTAGCGTCCACCACGAGGATCTCTGGGTAATGCCCGTGACACAGGAGACGACCCTCACGCTGGGTCCCGATGGTGAACTGATAAAACTGTGCAAAGGACAAAACAATGAGGGGAAAAATAAGAAAAAGTACAGTGAGCTCAGTGTTAGTTTAATAGAATTTATTAAAATTAAAAAGAAGCATAATATAATGTGATTATAGGAGAGGTATGGTGTGGTGTAGTGATCTGAGTGGTTAGGGTGGTGTAGTATGGTGAAATTAGGGTTATGTGATGTATAGTGAGGTGTGGTGTAGTATAGGGAGATCAGGGGTATTGTGGTGAAGTTGGGGGAATTCAAAGATATTACAGTGTGATATAGTAATCTCATGGGTAGTGTGGTGTAGCGAGATGAGGTGTGGTGTAGCGAGATGAGGTGTGGTGTGGTGTAGCGAGATGAGGTGTGGTGTAACGAGATGAGGTGTGGTGTTGTGTAGTGACGTGTACTCAGCAGTGGTGTTGTGTAGCATGTGTGTAGATAAGCGGTGGTGCAGTGTGAAGAGGTTGCGAGTGTAGCTGATGTGTTACCTGTATACCCGTGTGAGCGCAGGCCAGCTTAGTGAACTCAATACAGCGTCCGTCATTCCCATCCCAGAGACACATCTCTCTACAGACAGAATAACACATGCGAAAAACTAATTCACACATCCTGGTACATCATTTACACTTGCTGTCCATCTGCTGAGTCATTCCTCACTCTGTCTCTGTCTCTGTCTTATCATGTTCATACTTCTGCATTTGTATGATGTGTACAGAAACGTACAGAAGTCTACAAACATTAGATTAGATTAGCCTCCATGTCGGAGTGTACCGTGCACCCACCCGCTCTCCGAGGCGCTGACCACGTACTGTTTGTCACTGCTCGCACTGGCCTTGGACAGACAGGTGACCGAGGTGCTGTGTCCAAACAGCAGAGCGCGCGGGTTAATCTGCACAACCAAAATAAATGTTATGAGCTGTAAGGCGATCGAACATCTACAGGCGGAAACATGTTTTTATTTAGAAATCACAACATGAGAAACAGAGCATGATGGAGAGAAAGAACAAGAGAGAGAGAGAAAGAGAGAGAGAGAAAAAAAAAAAAAAAAAAAACACTGCTCACCTCAAGGTCAGGGGTCAAGTCCCAGATGCAGATCTGACCGTCATGGCAGCCGCTGATGATGGTGGCCAGGTCGTCCATCACCAGCAGGCTAGAGATGCAGTGGGTGGGAGCATTGCGGCCCCACAGCACTATGGGTAAGACCAGAGTGTTTCCTGACATGTTCTCTTCCAAACTACGAGACGGAGAATAAAAATAGAAAAAAAGGACATGTAGCGTTAAACTGCAACAGATTTTAAATGGACGTTGCTCTTCTTAATATTTTTAATAAACTGTTTCATTTCGAACCACTTTTGGCTCGCGGGACGAGGTCGATATGACCGTATATCCAGATTTAAAAGCAGCAGTCCGTATTAAAGAGGAATAAAGAGAGAGAGAGACAGAGAGAGAATGATGGAGAAGGCAATCGTTAGTTTTCCTGCTGGCGTCCGTCCACATGTCCATCCACTAAAAGCCGGGGAATTTCATTAGGCTGAAGAGTTAAAAATAGATCAGCCAAATCGTTTGCACAGTCGCTAACCGGTAAAGGCGAAAGCACTCGGGCATGAACAGTGGCGCGGACGTCGATTCTCCCAGCAACCCCGACTGCCTCGCCCATGTTATCAACACATCACTCTTTATTATCGCATCGTCCTGTAAAGGGCCAGTAAAGCACTCAGGGGAAGTGATCCAAAACACAGGTGGCCAGACTGAGACGCACAAACTCCAAACTGCTGATTTCCTTCTAAACCTCTGCAGAATGATGCGAACAACAAAACCACAGGAACTTAAGTAATCACTCGTTGCAACAGTGATAAGCAGAAAAGCAGAGAACCCTACATCAGGATCAGTCAAGAACAGAAACCCAAGTGGGGGGTATTATTATAATAACATCATAATAGTAGTAGTATTTTTAATTTTTGTCCTATTTTTTGTTGTTATTTTTAAATATTATTATTCTAAATTTCTACAACTAAACAATCAAACAATGAGATGAGAAAGTCCCGGATTCCGTTGTTTCAGGTCTGATTAAACATGTTAACAATTAATTAATTATTAAGGGTAACGAGATGCAAATTTTCTCTTTTAGATTTTTTTTTTCAAGAAGTTTTATTTAAACAACTCTAGCAGCACAATCCCCCAAAAAAACATTTACATATGTCAATTTATAAAGCATGAATAAAATAAAAAATAAATATAAAAAATACTGCACTTTCCTAATAGTCGTTATTCAGAAATGAGGCTGTGCGCCCTCTTGTGGTGCATAAATGAATAGCTATGCAGGAGAAATATTCTGCAAAATAAACCCTATCGTTTGTTACAATATTAACCTGTTGAATTCCTAACTTCCTAATTGACTAATAATTATTTATTAATTATGCCTTGAGTGCTGCTTCCCTGAGGAGTCACTGCTGCTGCGTTAGAAATGCTAGTTTTTACGATTTTGCCTGGAATTCCTGTACGCCATCCTGAACTCATCTAGAAAGAGGAAAGCATTTTTGTTTTATTTAAACCTACGACACACATCATCTTATGAACCGTATACGCTTATTACGCACATTAGACGCTGTCCAACACAATTCAATTAATGAATCAGGGGGGGAAAAGGCATTTTAATAATATAAATTTTTGACGCTGAAACAGATTTAATCTTAAGCAGTTAAGTCTGTGTGTACCCTGAATGGTGGGTTTTTTTTTTTTCAAAAAAGAAGAAGACAGACGTTTTCACACAGTTTTTTTTGCTTTTGCATCCTCAACCAAAATCATTAAGAGAAACACAAAGGAAGAAAGAAAGAAGGGAAATCACTACCTTATAAACGTATGCCTTTTCATGGAAAACTTCTCATGGAGTTTCCGAAACAAGGTTTTAATCCTGACTAAAGGAGCCAGCTTCATCCTGACTCTAGAATTCTCCATCGCGATTTATTTCAAGTTCTTTCGTCCTGAACTAAAAACCTGAATCCGTCACGACCAGACCAAACGACCGACAGGGTACTGGAATGGACGAGCAGGGACAGATCTATCTGTAGCTTTCTAACTAATCGATCAACACCGCCTCTCTCACACACATACACAGTACTATTGATGACCCTGACATGACCTTGATGAACAATCAAGGGTTTAATCCTGGACTACTCTGTGTTTGTAGGTATAACAAAAGTATGGGAGTTAGTCCAGCACTACAGACGATTAATAGGAAATAAAAAGACAAAGAAGAACATCGTAGAAAGCAAAAGGAAAGAATCTTGATCATTAAAGAAGGAAAAAAAGAAGAGAGATAAATAAAAATAAGAAATAGGAGAGCCTCGTTGTTCCAGTACTTTTGGAGTCGAGTGCTCGACCGACACTGATGATGAACGTTCAGTAAAACTACTGCATTTTAAAACCGCATCTCTAACAGATTAACCAGACTGGAGGCAGGAAGAACAGCCAGAAGAGCCAATGCCAACGCCAACACACACACACACATGCACACACTCATTAGTTTAAGCTCACTGAATGCACACGTTCCTGATGGCCCTTTAACCTCAGTTTAATAAACAATACTGAGCTAAAAAAAAAAAAAAAAAAGCTCAGAATGAGCAGAGCTTCTACAAGTCCGCCTCACCATGTCTAACTCTCCACATTTACACGGAGCAGAACCGTGAGACTGGCTGCAGTAAAAGCAGCACGATGCAGCCCTGCACTCACGCAGCAGCACTAGGGAGTGTGAAGCGTGGGAATCTGCTCAAGTACAGAAAGACAAAGCGTGTAATCACACTGCGATTGAGCAAGAGACAGGAAGAGAGAAAGTACTGTCGAAAGAAGGAAAGAAATGACATTGGGGTTTTAAAAAATATAAACACTAAAACAGTAATTCTAGTAGTGTAGAGCGATTCAGGAGTGTAGTTTACTCCTGAAACGCGCTACAGTAGTTTAAAGGATTCAGGAGTGTGGTGCGTTTCGGTAGTTTAAAAGAGTCGGGAGTGTGGCGTGTTTCAGTAGTTTAAACGATTCTGGAGTGTGGTGCGTTTCAGTAGTTTAAAGGATTTAGGATTGTAGGGTGTTTCACTAGTTTAAAGGATTCAGGACTGTAGGGTGTTTCAGTAGTTTAAAGGATTCAGGAGTGTGGTGTGTTTCAGTAGTTTAAAGGATTCAGGATTGTAGGGTGTTTCAGTAGTTTAAAGGATTCAGGAGTGTGGTGCGTTTCAGTAGTTTAAAGGATTCAGGAGTGTGGTGTGTTTCAGTAGTTTAAAGGATTCAGGATTGTAGGGTGTTTCAGTAGTTTAAAGGATTCAGGACTGTAGGGTGTTTCACTAGTTTAAAGGATTCAGGACTGTAGGGTGTTTCAGTAGTTTAAAAGATTCAGGAGTGTGGTGTGTTTCAGTAGTTTAAAGGATTCAGGAGTGTGGTGTGTTTCAGTAGTTTAAAAGATTCAGGAGTGTGGTGTGTTTCAGTAGTTTAAAGGATTCAGGAGTGTGGTGCGTTTCAGTAGTTAACGGAGTCAGGAGTGTGGTGTGTTTTAGTAGTTTAAAGGATTCAGGAGTTAGGGTGTTTCACTAGTTTAAAGGATTCAGGAGTGTGGTGTGTTTCAGTAGTTAAAGGATTCAGAACTGTAGGGTGTTTCCCAGTGGCGGCTGGTGAAAATTTTTCCTGGTGGGGCTGATGTAACAAAATATTTCTTTGCTTAGTCCAATATAAGAATTAAAATCAACAGTCAGACAATGATTACAATTAACAGTTATGATTTAATCTCCTCCTCAAAATCACCAGTTTCACAGATAAAGTAAATGAACAAATTTCCATTGTATAATACGCCATGCATGCTTAAGAGAGTATCAAATACAATAATCAACATCAAAGGGTATGATCAGCTGAATCACCTTTCAAGCAAAGTTGCATCTCAAAGTGGTTCACACAAAGAAAAACAGTTTTAAAAAATGCAATTTAACACAACAGTCTAAAACGGGTATATTAATAAGGATCTTACCGAATTTGGTGGAAACTGCTCTTCGCTCGTTAAGTTCGCCATCATTACTCTGATTGACCGCGCCTCAAAAGAAAAAAAACTTAAATCTCGCGGTATTTTCTGCTGCTTGGGGCAGAATTTTCAGCGCCCCAAGACCATAAAATTCTGAGAAACTGATTGGCCGCATATTTATTAATTTATCCTAGCAACAGCTACATGACTGGCTATTTGGCTGCACTCAGGGGCGCTTTTTCTCAGCGCCCCATGACAGAAACGATACAAGTCTGTCTGTGGAAATTCACTGGTGAATGAATGTCACTAGGTGGGAAATGTTGTATATGTTATTCATATCGCATGTAGGCACATACTGGTGGGTAAACCGAATTTAAAAACTTAATTTGTAAAAATATATTTTAAATTTTTAGCCCCTCTTATCAGGAAGGGCGGTGCCCCAGCGCCCCCTATGGGCCGGCCGCCACTGGTGTTTCCATACTTTAAAGGATTCAGGAGCATAGTGTGCTTCAGTAGTTTAAAAAATTTAAGAGTTAGGGCATTTCCCTAGTTTAAAAGATTCAGGATTGTAGTGTGTTTCAGTAGTTTAAAGGATTCAGAAGTGTAGTGCGTTTCAGTAGTTTAAAAGTTTCAGGGGTGTAGTGGGTTTTATTAATTTATTAAGTTTCAGGAGTGTAGTGAAAATTAGAACTGTAGTTGGTTACAGTAGTTTATTGAGTTGCAGTAGTTTAAACATTTCAGGAGTGTAGTGGGTTACAGTAGTTTAAAGGTTTCAGTAGTGTAACTGTTTTTTCCTCCTCTCTGTGCGTGGTCATGACTGTCCATATATACTTCCTTCTATCACTTCCACTTTGGAATATTTTCAAAAAGTCATGAAAGTTGTAAAAAAGTACGAAATAAAACATACAAGTGTGTGGATTTTAGGGCAGGACCTCCCATCGCGAGCTGCTCTACTGTAGCTGACTGAAATTTATCAGAAACACAAGACTAAAGCTCCAGTAGAAGCCTGACACAGCACCAGTCTGCACCTCCAGCATTGCAGGACGGAGAACTATACAGCAGAGCGTGAGCGGCTGCAGGACGGGAGTCGTCTAGCCGAACAATTACACAAACTGATTTTTATATATATATATATATATATATATATATAAATATATATATTTATATAATATAAAAAATAAATATATATATTTATATATATAAAAATCACAGTCAAAGTCTATATTTCACCGTCTGTATGTTAGGAACGGAAAATAGAAAGTATATAAAAATATACACAGTCGTTCGTATAGATCCAAAAAGAAAGAAAGAAAGAGAGCTTAACTGCCAAAAGAAACAAAGAAATCAATGATCATCAATGAATGGATGGATGGATGGATGAATGGAGAAAAGAAAGAAAGAAAGAAAGAAAGAAAGAAAGAGAATTTAACCATCAAAAGCCAGAAAGAAAGATCGAGGAAAAGAGAGAAAAAAAGAAAGCCTAACTGCCAAAAAGAGGGAAAGAATGACAGAAAGGAAGAAGAAAAAGAATTGATCAATTAAGTGAAAAAATAAGATGAAATAAATAAATAATGAAAGGCACTTGACCATCAATAGAGAACAAGAAAAAAAGAAAAGTGTTAGGAACAAGAAATAAAAATAGTCTCGAAAAAAATACACACAAGGTGCGACAGTCATTTCTATCTATTTTTAAAAATTGTGAGCTTCTGGAGTAAAGTGTTTAAAACAGGAAGGAGTCATCGTTTCAAGCACCACATGGCATCAATACATTTAAAATAAACCTTAAAAAAAACAAAAATGTTTTCCATCCTGCTGTGTAAATAAGTTGCTGATTTCAAGCTGAGTGCAGTTCGACTCGAGAGATGATGTGAATGCTGTAAAGGCCTCTCTCACACAAACTGGAAATAAAACCTAATCTGGGGTGGAAATTAATTATCGAACAATATGATTGACTAAGTCTGATCAAACGTTTAGTAAACATGTAATACGTTTATTAAACATGTAACGTTAAAAAACATTTTCCATGCATGATCATTAATATTAAATAAAAACCTGTCGCTTTTTGTCCATATCGATATCACTGCAACAAACAATGAATTTGAAGAATCTGAAAACACTGCACAACCACTCACCACACACACACACACACACACACACACATACACTCCTGTACTTGCTGGAACTCGGTTTGTAAAGTCTATAAAGCATTGATCTGCTTCACCTCGAGACAGATAAAGATCTCGCCTTTAAATCCTAACACGTTATACAACGCTGCAGTCTCTGTGCATTATATAATAAACACGATTCAGCCACTTGTGTTTACATGATGCAGATTTAAAAGTGAATGCATTGCTTAAGATCAAACATGAGAAAGTGTGTATCATGACAACACTACACACACACATACACTCACTATGTGTGTGTATGCAATGCAATGCAATGTACTTACTCCAAGCCCATACATGCAGCATGATTAATAATACATAGGCTTTAAAAGCCTTAAATGTGACATGATGTCATCAGGAGGTGTGAATCTTTATCATCACAGTGATTGATCATGCCTCTGCTCCTGGGCAATCACTCACACACACACACACACACACACACACACACAGAGAGAGAGAGAGAGCCCTAAGCTAAGCTAACCTAGCCACTAATGAATAAACATACACACCAAACACATCCACAACGTTTTATTTTAATAAATATTACATCACACTTGCACGACACATATATTCCCCCCCTAACCCCTTCCAGTCTGCGGGTTTCCCGGTAGCCATGGCAACACACACTTGCCCTGAACCCCAATAATATTAATGCAGTGTCGCAGCTTCCGGGTCCACGCGCCCCTATTTCTCTCGATTCTCATTACATTCGTATGTAAATACAGCGTTCAGTGAGGAACTTACCTTTAGAGAGCTTCAATGAAACATTTTCCTCACAGCCGGGTTTTCTTTAAATATTAAAACAGCTTGTTATTGTCAGCCTGAGCTTGGAGCAGTTTTGCCCTCTACAAGCCCCAGAGCCGTCAGCTGATCCTGCGCCGCAGACTGACGCACTGTACGTCATTGCGCAACACGCACCCGTGCGTCATGACGCAATACGTCGACGTGGGCGTTTGGTTAGGGTAAATGATATGCTGTATATAAATGATAACTTATACACATGTTTATTGATATGGTTAAGGAATTATAAATTACAGATTTTTTTTCTTAAGGAGATTAATACTGTGTATATATTATAGTATATATATATATATATATATATATATATATATATATATATATATATTATACACACACACACACACACACACATATATATATATATATATATATATATATATATATATATATATATATATATATATATATATATATACTGTATTGTATACTGCTAAAAAAAATAATAGAAACACTTAGTCCCAGTTTGACTTGAAACATGCATACACATGAGAGGCATTCAAGTCAAACAAGGACTAACTGTGTTCCCTTTATATATATATATATATATATTCACATACACGCATACTGTAAATAAGATGTATTTTAAATTATATTTAAATTATATATAAATGTAATTTACATGCTAGATAGATAGATAGATAGATAGATAGATACTATGCCCAGTATTCAACATAGATCAATTAAATAGTTTATTATACCTTTGTATCATTTATGCATTTAATAAAAAATATATTATTCAAAATATACATTTTATATTAGATATAAAAGTAAGTCACATATTGTACTATACACATTTTTAAATAGATAGATACTATGCTCAGTATACATAATGTACAACATATATGAATTAAATCTATTATTATACCTACAGTATGTATTATGTATAAAACTTTTGTGGAAATATATTTTAGAATTATATAGTATTTAACACAGCAATAGAAAGTACTATATTCGATATGATTATATAATATTTACTATATTATACATTTTTATAAATGTAGCCATACCATTAGAGTCAGCCAATAAAATCATCACACACATGTTTAAATATTTTACAACCCAAATTTGTTCCATTATTTATTTAAATGGAATGAAAACTAAAAGACTTTTAAATCACGTGAGTCGATATTTTATCCACAATAGAACATAAATACCATAACAAATTTTATGTTAAACAGAGTAATTTTACAATTTTATGCCCAAAATGAGCGCAAAATGAAATTTGATGCCTGCTACAGGTCTCAAAAAAGCCGGGATAGGGGCATGTTCACCATGGTGTAGCATCTCCTCTGCTTTTCAAAACAGTTTAAAGTTTCTGGTCCCATTCTTGCCTGATATAAGTTTTCAGCTGCTGAAGAGTTCATGGTTGTCTTTGACGTATTTTTCGTTTAATGAGCCAAATGTTCTCTATAAGTGAAAGATCTGGACTGCAGACAGGCCCATTCAGCACTTGGACTCTTCTACTAAGAAGCCATTTGTAAAAGTTGCAGTATGTGGTTTTGCATTGTCCTGCTGAAATACACAAGGCCTTCCGTGAAATAGACTTCGTCTAAAACCTTTATATACCTTTCAGCATGCATAGTGCCTTCCAAAACATGCACGCTGCTTATACCGTATGCACTTATGCACCCCTATATCACTGGACATGCTGGCTTTTGAACTGAACACTCCCACAGGATATGACCATGACCACTCCCACACTTCTGGACCATGTTCACATATGGCTGCCTTTTTGCATAATAGAGCTTTAGCTGGTATCTGCAGATGGCACAGCAGATTGTGTTTACGAACAGTGGTTTCTGGAAGTATTCCTGGGCCCATTTAATAATGTCGAGGACACAATCGTGACGGTAAGTAATGCAGTGCTGTCTGTGGGCCCAAAGACCACGGGCATCCAACAAAAGTCTTCATCATTGTCCCTTATGCACAGAGATTTCTCCAGTTTCTCCGAATCTTTTGATGTTATTCACTGTACATGATGAGATTTGCAAAGCCTTTGCAATTTGACGTTGAGAAACGATGTTTTTAAAGTTCTTTTTATGCACTCCTTCCAGACTCCGCCTCTTTAATCCTTTTTATAGATAATCATGTTACATATTGATGCTAGATGTTCTCCCAGCTGCAACTTTTAATATTTTCTTGCTTTTTCAGCCTTCATTGTTTTTGCCAACTTTTTTTTTTTTTTTTTTTAGATCTGTAGCTCATTGAGTGGATGAAAGTGTAAACTTCTATTCTGTATTGTGAATGTAATATTGGCTCATGTGATTTGGAATACTTTTAGTTTTCTGGAATTTGGGTTGTAATTATACGTTATATAAGTATGATATACATCATGCTGTACAGTATATACTGTATATATATATATATATATATATATAATGGAAACGTAAGACTAGGTAACACTAAATTTTATATTTAAATATAAAAATATTGTACAAAAAATAATATAAAGGAAGAATACATATAACATTATATATTATATTATTATGGTATTATATTTATGTATCATTTAAAAGTTTTGTAGAAATATGTAATATAGTATTTGAAACAGAAAAGACATTTTATTTAATGCTATACTTCTTTATAAAAAGTATGCAAATATTAAAAAAATATATAAATCAGAATGAGAACATGAGACAAATAGGTAACATTAAATGTTATAGTTGAATATATATATAATATATATACACACACCGTTTATTCAAAATTAAAACCATCAGTTTTGAAAGAAGAATCTTTATTCATGGTCATGTAATAATAATAATAATAATAATAATAATAATAACCAGTGCTATGAAAATGAGAATGAAATTTATTGTTTGGGGGAAAAATATACATATCAGAGAGTAAATACGAAACAGAACATTAAAAACCTAAAGCTCATAAATGTGATGAACTGAAATCACAGAGTGGTGAGAAAGGTAAACAAGACAGCGTTTTAAAGCACGCAGTCCTTCTAGGAAATTCAAAACAAGCTTTACAGGATAAACGAGGGATACGACTGGATCCAGCATCGACATCACGAATTCCTAAAGCACAGGATAAGTCTACAAACTGTAAAACCCAGCCGCTTATTCCACGGAGTGATTTAGAGAGAGAGAGAGAGAGAGAGAGAGAGAGAGAGAGAGAAGCATGATGGTGCTTGTTTGTGGTTGGAGATTAGTGCAGCAGTCTCTGGTATTTCACATCAAAAGAGGTTTTTCTATGAATTTCTATTATACAGCACATGAAAGAAGAGCGACAAAAGAAGCAGAAGCAGCTTATAAAATAGCACATGTGGTGAATTTATAGTAAAATTTTATTTAGCAGAAATCATTTCTCTTAATCACAGTTTGTGTTGACAACCAATAATCAGAGGCAGGAGCCACAAAGGTACGAAACTGCACTTTCTCTTGTTACCCCATTGCTACCGTTTGTACCTTTTACCCAAAAAGGTGGACCTTTAATGAATTTTTTTTAAAGAAGACTGAAACGTCCCCTTGAGGTATAACCAACCCCAGCGACAAGCGAAAACCGGAATACGCAAAACAAATTATCTGAAAGTTAACAGCTCTAAAGAAAGCTGTAGCTCCCCCCATGTTACAATTATTGTATATACTTCACATCATACATCCTTGTAAATTATTTTACAGGTAACAATGGGTCAATCTAGCCACAAGTCCAAAAAGTGCCCTTTGGTACCTTTATTTCTAAAAGCGAAGCTAGCAAGTTCATTAAAAATCATTATTTATTTATATTTTTGGGTTAATTGTCCATTTAAGGCAAGACACTACAGGGTAGAGTTGACTGTTTTGACTGTTAATCAGATTCTTGTTGTCTTTTACATTGTAGCAATTAAGCAAATTTAACAAAAAAGGAAAAAAACTGAAAAAAAATGTTCACTGGTTGTTTCTTCACAATCTTGTCACCTGTTTATCATTAAACTTCCTTTTCTGTTCGTAAATTTCATAACATGTCCGTTTTATTTTTAAACTTGCTAACCCGACTGGAGTAGAAAAATCTAGACATGGGAGAAAAAAAACTAACTATTTAGTTGCGCATCATAGTTCTTTTTTTTCGCAGCAATTCAGGTAGCACCACATTTTTTTTTATTTATATACGTTTGTTTTTGAGGAGGTAAAATTATGCAGTTTCTCTATAACCCTAATAGAGGTGGTGCGCTCTAATGGCTGTGCAAGGTTGTTGTACTAAAAATTGTGTTAAAAGTTAATATACAATATTATAAAATCATATTTATGAATCGCAATATAAATCGAATCAGCACCTAGGTATCCCAATGTCATTTAAAATATAGATAATTTAGGAATACTAAAGAAAAATAACATTTGAGCATTAAAATATCACGGTTATTTAAAAAACTCCAATTGAATTGTTGCTTTGATTGAATATGTAAATTTATTTATAATTAGTTAAGGGTTCATTTAAAGGAATAAATGCAATAATTAAAAAAAACAACAAAAAAATTATCTTGCTGATTTCTGTAGTGTCTTGCCTTGAAAGTCTAAATAACGACTTCATCATGTTATTAGACTGTTTTTATATATAAATTCTGTTAACCCTTCAGGAACACACTAACATTTTCCAGACCTCAAAGTTACAACACTGGTTCAACTATTTCGGCTTTAAACACAAAAACAAACAAAAAATTTATAATAATTTTTTTTTTGTTGTTGTTACTGGCATCGTTCTTAGTGTTATGTATTATTTTCTGAGCTAAGCCCAAATCGTGCTCTCAGGTTAGAACCTTTAATCCTGAAGAGTTGCCTTTCGCAATATTCAATATAATATTTCATTTATGCTAGCGCATCTACACAAAGCTTAATGTTTTATATTTCATGTTAGCCCAAAGCTAAGCACATGGCCTGGGGAGGGGAAATTACCGTAAATCCTGGAGTAAGAATTCTAACAGACAGTGTATATACAGTACTGTTGAGTTACGAGGCTAAAGGTATTCGTCTTTTAGTGCGGCAGAAATTACAGCATGGAACAAATATTTGAAGCTTTATACTCTTTATGTAGATGTGACCAAAGAAGAAAAATCAAAACAACAACTATAAAAAGCCATTGCTATAACTTGAGGCAATGTATATCACGTAGAAGTGATGAGTTAAAAGTCATAGATGGTGTGAGGTGTGAGAATTTTTTTTTTAATCAATAGCTTAAGAGAATTTATCTTCTCTTTAAATATAAAAACGTAAAACATAAAATCGTCAAATGTTACGTGATGAGAAACGTGTGAATATTCGTTATGGTATTTACATTTTTATACGATTACACACGCCGCCGATGTTTCAGTTAAACAGTTAAAGTATGGAGATTAGTTTTCTGCGTTTTTATTCCAGCTCCGAGCTTCTTCTGTGTTTTCGCATCTGACACAAAACGTCACGTAGATTGTGATTATGATTGGATACTGTAGTAGATTAGAATCAGCTGAAGCCAGTTAGACAGTCACCTGCTTATAAAGATGACCCAATGTAACGCAAATTATTATAATAGACATTTTAACACCGTGCTCATTTTTTAATAATTTTTTTTCTTCTTATATCAGATTTAGGATTTGTTCCGCATTCCTTTTTTTTTTAAAGACACTTGAATACATTTCGATACAATTCAAATACATTCTAGTGGTTAAGTAAGCCTGGTAAGTTATTATTACGTTTTAATGTTTTTTTTGTTTTTTTTTATAAAAGCAGGAAGTTAAAATAAACCTCTGCTAAAACCTAAGCGGACACACTCATGCGTAAAAAGAAACAACATGTATTACTAAAAAAAAAAAAAAAAAAAAGATTACTTAAAACAAAATTGCGACATTCACAAGCTAAAGGTGAACACAAGATTAGATAAAACAAGATAAAAATTTTTTTTTATAAAATCAAGAAAAAGAACCACATACACGTGTGGCTAGTTATGCTAGGCATTTTTCTGTCTAGCTCTCGGACTTCTTTTTGTTTTTCTTCAGAAACGATGGCGTGCGGAATTTCTTCTTCTTTTTCGAAGGGGATTTGTTCGGGGACTCGTCGCTGCCCTGGTCGCCAGCGGCGTCGTCAGCAAAGACAGACTCTTCCCCGTCTATTTGAGCTGGAGCGGGGTCGGGCTGAGAGGGGGCGGGGTCTTCTGCAGGGAGAGCACTGACGTCGGCGGAGTCAGTGGCACCGGCTTCCGAAGGCTCGTCGGGGGTCAGGTCGGGGAGGGTTTGTCTTAAAGTGGTGGCGTCGCTTTCGTCTTTAGGGCTCTCGTCCTGGTGCCGTTCTGCGAGAGACGGAAAAGTGGGAAAAGTAAAGAGAAAAAGAGAAAAAAAGGATTAGGAAAAGGTTGATGATGCAGATCGGTAAGGAAGAAGAGACTTGGAGAGCACACGGAACCACACACAGGGAATTCTCAGAAAGCTCTGGAAAAAAGAACAAAAAAAGAACAAAAAAAAAAAAAAAAAACTGTATTATCTAAAAACGGCATCAAAAGCAAATAGAAAACAACTCGAGGAAAAAAAAAATCAGGAACTCGTCTTTACATTGGGATCAGTAAGAATCCAAGCTTAAAGCGGAGTGTAAAGAGCTAAAAAAAAAAAAAAATACAGCACAAAATCCAAACTCCTAAGTTTTCGCTACCATTGTGACCCTAACTTCTATTTCCTCTACATATATAACTTTTTTTTCAACCCTAAATTAATGCGAAGGTCTGGAAAAATATAAATCAGACATTTCATGTAAAAATATCCTTTAAAGTGTGATGTTAGATCGATCGTTCCAAAAACAAAAAACAAAATGTAAAGAATACGGCATAGCCATGACATGTTTTATTTACCACACTGACCCCCCAACACTCCTCCATCCAGAAAAGCATTATTTATTACTTGATAAGTACACTTGATTATTGTAAAATAAATCTACTTACAATCCAACTTAACCTAACACTAACACACACACACACACACACACACACACACACAATTTGGCGCACTTTGGTCATGCATATACAGTTTATCAGCACCAGCAAACAGCTATCGAACCCAACATTCCTGCACCTCAAACACAAAACGCATGAGACGCTTCCACTAATGAAACATCACACCTTTTATGTATAAATACAGCTAGAATACTTATCTAGGAACCTCGACCGTTTCTGCTCAACCAGACCAAAAAAGAAAAAAAAGTAACGCGGCGTTAAACAAGGAGCAGACACTGTGTACCTGAAGAGACGAAGATCTGGATCAGAAATGTCATCAAACGTCATACGTTACCTGTTGGGCAATTTGATACAGCACTCAAGCAGTTGTTTGTTAATCTAACACAGGACCGGGAAACAGAAGAGTCTAGAAGCTTTGCTACTGGAATAACCTCAAACCAGCTCCGATCAGATCAGATTTCTTTTAAAAGGTGCTCTTTAGGCGTAATCGGTCAGACGAAGATCACTAACACTCCCTCACATCTCCATTTACACCACAGCATACCAAAATTTGCAGATTGCTCAGAAGGTGTTGATTAATTTTCCCATAACAGCAGCTCTGACTGTAATCAAATCACAAACTTTAATATGTTAGCGTTCTCTATAGCTGCAGTTCGTTCAGAATGAAGTTTGGAAATAGTCTCCAATGTCAGCACTAGTGCTTGGACATCATCCACAGTATGCCAGAGCCTTTCAGGTGACGCTGGCCTCACAGGAACTCCTTTAATGGCCCCAACATGTGGAAATGGCTTGGAGCGAAGTCAGGACTGCAAGATAGCGACAAGTTATCCGTCGATTTTCAACAATCAGCCGTTTCACTCGCTGAATGTTCACGGGAACAACTGCAGTGAGCTCAAGGATGTACGACTCTTGCACAATTCAAAGTTCTACTGGGGCCTCATGAAGGCTTCTGTATTCAAGATAAATTTCCCAGTTTGACTTGAACGCCCCTTGTACATTTTCTTATAACTTCTTTAATGTTCAACTTGTTAAAGCTGTTCATTAATAAATAAAAACGTATGCTTTATCATTCTGCGTTGGTATAAGACAGAATAAAAACACTTCAGGACCTGCTGTTATAGATAAATAATCAACATCAGGATGGTGTCATGTGTCCTCGTACCTTTTAATGACCTTTAAAATATACTACTGATGCTTTGTTTTTTATAAGTAAAATCTACAGATATTTGATTTATATTACAATACAGAATGTATAGAATGCAGAAGGTACGTACTGATATCTAGTATAAATATATATAGAAAAAAAGTGACTGAGAGACAAGATTGAGAAAGTGAGTGAAAACTGACAGGAGCAAACTTTGAGCCGATTCCAGTGAACAAAAAAAAATGAAAGGAGGTCAAAGGTCAAAGGCCAAACAGCGAGAAGATTAAGCAAACAAGTTAGTGCTGAGAGGAGACCAAACGAATGAGGGCATGCAAGGAGAAAAGAGGCTACAAACAAGCATGTAAGGTGATCGCAAAGTTGGAGTGGGACAGTACTTACTATGGCAACAGGTACTCTTTTGCATTTCCATCTCCTGATTGTAAGGCAGCCACGAAGAAGAAAAAAGCACAGTAGAAAAAAATGTCTATGCAGGTCAAATCACAGCCACCATGTCAGAAAAAATCAAAAGAAAAAAAAAAAAAAAAAGGAGAAAAAGGAAACTAGACCACCAGGAGAAATTAAGAATGGATATACACCATTCTTGGAAAAGACCCCGAGAAATGAGAATGAAGAATTAATGAGAAAAGGTGGAATATTTTGAGTAATTAAAATTGGGTTACACCTGAGGTTTATGCCATTCTCATGAACTTGGAACGTCTCATAACCTCTCATAGCATTACTATGCATTCTTATTCTACTAGAGTTCAGTAGATCTCTAGTATCTTAAAATATCGGTGTAATCCAAAGTAATAAAGACCAAGAGGTAGAACAAACAAAAAAAGAAGAAGTTTGCAAGGTCAATTTCAACTGCGGTAAAGACAGCTAAAGTCATAATCAAAAAGAACAAAAAGTACCAATGGGGCGACCATTGATCCTCTTGATCTTTTATTACATATAAACTAAATTGTAAAAAAAAAAAAAGGAATCGTTCATGATTGTTAAACATCACACTGAGAACTCAAGCAGTCTTAGTATTATACCCTGAGGCACACCAAAAATACACACTGAGTCCCATGCATAAGTAAGCATAACCGCCTGGTTGAACGTACCTTCTTCTACTCTAACCGGGGTGCTTGGGGGGGTGCGGGTGGAGCTCTGACATTTCTCCACCTCTTCCAGCTCCTGCGGTTGATCTAAAAGAAATAGTAAAAAAAGAAATAAATACAATATGTAATATTAAGCTTACTGGATAAGGACTTGATAGCCTGAATATCCTGTTTTGAGACATTCAGGGAAAATGACTGATTAAATCAATCAACAACCACTGATTAAAAGTCAATCATAGTCTTATCACAGCAAGGGAAGTACACACGTTAGAGAGGATTGCTCAGGCCACAAAACCGAACAGAATCACACACAGTTAAGACTCTCCCTTCACCTTATCCAAACGGATGGCTTCACTCAAAAGGCTCACTTTATTAGTACCCGTGCCACAAACAACCGCAAATCAGGAAGAAGCTTGGGTCCCAGCTAAAGCAAGGATAAGCTGTCCATAAATTAATATTTGCATCACTTCCACCCTTAAAACCACACAAGGAATAAGGATTCATAGCAATCAAGAAAGAGTTAAGCCATACGGACTGGATCTATTTTACATTATTGGGTAAAACATGTTTTGATAAAGAAAAGGGTTGGAAAGAATAGGAGACAAAATGTACACTAGGTAGGGAAGGAAAATGGATAAATTTGTTCTCGGGAAGAAAAACAAATAGCGAAGGGGAACACTGAAAATGGGGTCAAAACAAAAGGGAAATAAGGATTCAGATAAGACGATGAGTGAATCAAAAAAAAAAGAAGAAAGATAGATAAGAGCTGGAATAGATAAGAGCTGAATAAGAAAGAAGGGTAAACTGATGACCGACAAAAAGAAAAAGTACATTGAGAATGTTGGGTAAGGGCAAAGGGCCCATCTAGAGATAGGGAGGAAGGAGGAAGAGACCTTTGAGAAATGGGTAAGAACACATCAACAGATGGGTAAGGAGAAATGGCATATCGAGAGATGGGTAAGGGTGGGAAGGGTTCAACCAAGATCTGGGTAAAAAGAAAACGTACATTGAGAACTGGGTAAGGGGAAAGGGTATATCGAGAGACAGGTAGGAGGGGGCAGGGTCCCTTAAAAATGGTAAGAAGAAAGGGTAAATCAAGGCATGTGTGAGGAGAAGAGGGGTGGGTATGAAGAAAGGGTACATCAAGGGATGCGTGATTGAAAAATGGTATATCAAGAAATGGGTAAGGGGAAAGGGTACATCATAAGATGGTCAAGAAGAAAGGGTACATCGAGGAATGGAATGAAAGTGTTGATGTCAAGATAGGGAGAAGAAAGGGGGGAAGGTCCATGAAAAGATAGATAAGAAGATTAAGAGGTAGGTAGACAAGGGGAAAGAAAACATCAAGAGATAAGAAGAAAGGGTATATCAAAAAATGGGGAAGGAGAAAGGGTTCTTCGAGAGATAGTTGGGGAAGTGAGGGTACATCAAGAGATTGGCAGGAAAAAAAATACATGGGTACAAAGGGTAAGGAAAAGGAAAACATTGGGTTTTGGGCAAGAATAAATGGTAAATAGGTAGACTTTTAGGAAATAGGATACATTAGGAGATGGGTAAGGAGACATGTAACGGTACATTTAGAGACAACAAACCTGAGAATGGTAAAGAGGAAGGGTAGGTCTGAAGTGAGACAAGGTATAAGGGGACACTGAGAGGCGTACATCAGGGAGAGATTAATAAAAAACAAAGAATGGGTAAGGAGACAGATGCTGAAGACAGACAAGGAGAATGGAGATTAAGGGTACATCAGGACTTGCTGGACTGCACCACCAGGAGCAAAAAAGATTAAGACCCCACAATTCCAAGTCTACAAAGAGGGCAGGATGGATGCCAGGCAGGGGCAAGCAGATGGCACACCAGGCTACCTTCAGCTTGGGTGTCTTGTTCAGGCTGATCGGGCTCAGGTTTGTCTGTGGTGACACTGAGGGCTTTCAGAACAGCACTGTGAAACTCCTTGTGCGGTGACGCTGGAGGACCAGAAAGGCCGAGCCTTCCGGATCCCGCCTCAGGTTCTGTACTTCGGCCTGGGGCAGCAGAATTAGAAGAAGGAGGAGCTGCCAAGAGCTGATTCTCCTCCAAATTGTGATTTGAGGGCGCAGGAGGAGCGGAGACTCCTCCTGAAATTGAGACCAGTGAGCTGGCAGGTGCATCAACCTGTACTGGAAGCAACAACAGTTTTGTTCTAAAGCTGTCTGAACCCCGTAACAACTACAAACCGTGGGAAAAAAATTACATTTGATTGAGCAACCGTGAAAAATGCTCATATCTCTATATTAATCCATGTATATAATGGGATGGAGGGGGATTGACCTACGTATAATGTATCCAAATATACATCAATATTTATGACGCAAACAAAAATAATGCTAAAAAATGCGCAAGTTCTTACCTTCTTGTCCTTTCTGCTTGAGCTCGACCTCCCTGCGGTACTCCTCCAGCTCCTGGTCGGTGAGCTTATTGAACGGATTTGGTCCAGTCTTGGTAACAATCACGCGAGGTTGGTATTCTTTCTCTATAATAGCTTTAGATGCTGTCACTAGCTCCCCCTGTAGGTAAAAAAGCAACACATACAGGTAACACACATTGATTAAACATTACAGATGACCATATACGGCACTAAAAATGCAACAATTTTCCAAATGAACTTAAAAAAAAAAAAAAAAAAAAAGAGCACCTTTCATTTTTCGAAATAAAGCTTGCAGATGTTAAGTTATAATCCGTAATTACAACTGTGAATGCAGCACTACTAGAGTTCTGGATATTGTGCTAACAAGACACCGTTACATACAGGATGAAATGTTGTGTATGGTTTTATGGCGTCACAGATGGGGTGGTTGTTATTCGACAGGATGTACCTTTCTAACAGACCTAGCGGGACTATAGCTGTCTGACAGGTCAAGGCCATCGATACACTCCAAACAGTCAGACAGAGGAGCATCCTGCAATAGTAGACCTTATGAGCAGTGCATAACCCATCACCGATAATTCACTCTCACACACAATTATGCACAAAATTACACTCAATACAAACAGACAGATACTGTGAAAAACACCTAGAATACAGACTTGGTCTAGGGCTGAACAATACATTAATATGATATAACCAGATTGTAAATATACTAGATATATTACATTGATGTATAATGTGATAAATGCACTTTAAAAAAACTAAAGAATGGCTAGAGTGATGTTTATATTTCAAAAATGTTTTTAGTTTTTTACATTATTTTTTATACATGTGTTATTTAAAATCACTTAAATTACTACATATAATTCGTATATGTTATAAATTCTATACCAAAACACTTAACATGCATCGTATATTTAATAAACAAAAAGTAAAAGATAACGGAAGATGAGAAATACATATTGGGATTTTTTTTTAGTCCTGATCAAAGCTTATATTCTCATAAATGTACCATGAGAGACTTAACTTATAAAACACACACACACACACACACACACACACACACACACACACACACACACACTTGAACGCACAAAATGCACACACTCCACAAACATGCACTGAGCATTTCGTAAAAAAGCACATGGGAGAGACTCAAGCCAAATGGTTCAAGGTCATGCACTGCAACATCAGAAATTAAAATGCGCTAGTCAAACCACACACAACATTTTCACCAGTGAGTTTAATATTTGTGGAAACATTAAAAATAATCTTCTAATTGTATGCTAACATTTCAGTTCATCCCTAAACAGTAAAAAAGTTTTAAAATGTATATATATTTTTTTTTGCTTACGCTTAAATAAACAGGTTTCTCAATTTAAAAAAAGTTTTGGCCTTTAGCTAATTTAAGAACTAAAATAATAATAAAAAAAAAAAAACTTTAACCTTTAACACAGAATTTTAGTAATGTGGTTAGGTAATGTGTAATTAATTCTCAACCAATAATATAAGAAGAAGAATTCAGAAAATTATCTAATCTAATATGTTGGGAAAACAGCTTGTACGCAAACGTGGCCTAGTATTTAACACCACGAAATAAGTAAACAAAATTTAAAGTTAAATACAACATAAATTAACATTATGTAATGACATGACACATACAGTAACTACTATACTTATTTACACACCATAAATTTATAAAAAAAAAATTACTGTAGCACTAATATCGCAACTAAAAATATCATAATGTTGGGGAATGTTACCTAATGAACATAAAACATAACATCACAAAGCAGAACAATGTAAACTAATAATATTACTAAAATTAAACTAAACTTAAAATAGCGAAATGTAACTAAAGATATCGTAACTTAACGATATTGCATAAGATAACGTACTGCAAAATAAGGTCATGCAACATAACACGATGCTTAACTTAAAATAACATGACAACACAACTCAAAGTAACTATGTAGTGCAACTTTAAGTAACAACGCAATCTACAATAACATACATGATAAAAAAAAGAAAAAAAAACAGGGAAAGGAAAAATGTATACAAATTTTAACTAATATGGCTGCCACACGTGTGTGCGCTTATGCTTTATGATGGATTTATTATTATAATTTATTTTAACATCTTTGCACTTATTAAAGTATAAGTTTTAAAGATATATATTTTTATTTTAACTTGTAAAAAAATTTAAAAGCCCTGAGAAAAACATTTGCTTCAACAAGGTACTTTTGTTAAATGTGACACATCCATGATTAACATATTAAACCGAAACTAGTTTGTCCATTCTATAACAAGACCAACATTTAGTAGGTTAACACAACTATAACTTGGTCTGACTAGCAAATAGCAGGCGCTAAATGTAGCAATCATGTGAGACATGCAAACTTAGATTGCATGTTGTATGAAAACGAAGAGGTGTCTGATTAATAATTGTTAACTGTTTAAAAAATAATAAATAAATAAAAATAAATAGGTTAAAAAAAATGGCACTGCAAACTAATTAAAGGCGGATGAGGGCCACCCCGGGGCAGAAGAGTGGGAGCATGTACACACAGTTAGCGCAAACGCACACAATACTTACGTGCCAGATCGTCGCTCTCTGTAGTCAAAGAACAACGCTTCAGTTACACAGTGAATAATAATGAAGGTGTAGATTTGGGGATGGGGGGAAAAACATTGTGTGTACATAACCACACAATAAACCTTGTAAGGACCCCAAAAAAAAACACTGTTGGAGATTTCTATCCACAAATATACAGTATAACCTTACAAACGCACACTTTTTTTTTTTTTTTTTAACTCCAACCTTGTGAAGACCTTACATTTTTGTGATTTTTTCCCAAAACAAAATCAGGCTAGGCCTCACATAAATGTAGGGTCCTCACAAGGTAGGTATGCGTTTGTGTGGTTATATACTTGTGGTTAGAAATCTCTGACAGTGTAAATTTTTGGGGACATTTGCCTGGTCCTCATAAGGATAGAGCAAAAAAAGTGTAAGGGTGTGTGGGTGTGTGTGTGTTTCTGTAATAGTGAATAATTATATTTCACAGTGTTGCTCTTTTGGGGACACTTGTCTGGTCCTCAAAAAAAATAGAGCAGAAAATTGCGTGTGCGTGTGTTTCTATATTAGTATATAAGAATATCTGACCGACATTTTGGGGACATTAAGCTGGTCCTCATGGATATGTAATGTCCTCAAAAGCATAAAAAGAAAAGTGTGTGTGTGCGTCTACCTGTGTGAGTGAGCGTGCGAGAGCGAGAGAAAGAGTGCGCGAGTGTGTGTATGTGTTTTTTTTTAAGGCATAGTGAGTAGAAATATTGGACAGGGTTAAACTTATGGGGACATTTGGTTGATCCTTAAGGAAATGTAAGGATTCTCACAAGGATATTGAGGTGTGTGTGTGTGTGTGTGTGTGTTTAAGGTTTAGTAGATAGGAACATTTAACAGTGTTGTTCCTTTGGGGACATTTGTCTGGTCCTTAGAAGAACACAACAGAAAAGTGTGTGTGTTTCTATACTAGTGTATAAGAATATCTGACTGTTTTGACGTTTTGGGGACATTTGGCTGGTCCTCATGGAAATGCAATGTCAAGGATAGAGAGAAAAGTGTGTGTGGGTGAGTGAGAGAGTGTATGTGTGTGTGTGTGTTTTTTTAGGCTTAGTGAGGAGAAATATCAGACAGAGTTGATCTTATGGGGACAGGTGGTTGGTCCTCAAGGAAATGTAAGGTCCTCACAGGGATATTGAGGCACGCGTGTGTGTGTGCGTGTGCGTGTGCGTGTGTGTGTGTGTGTGTGTGTGTGAGAGAGTAAGTGAGTGAGAGAGAGTGCACAGACCTGTACAAAGGAACGTTCTACCACGGCTCCCGTGAGCAACTGAGACTGAGGTCCTGCTGTCTTGATGTCCTGCAGGTTCTGCTCACGAATCTGCGGCGAATCAAATGTGTCAGCATTTTTACACACACACACACACACACACACACACACACACACACACACATTTAAACTATAAATAGACAATATAGATAACCAAACTCTTAAAACAATAACATTTTACTTTTACCAAATGACAAACCAAAATCGTCTAGCTTTGAAAACTACATTTTAAACATAAATTCAACTTAAAAACATTACAAGGCACCACAATAACTTAAACTCCACACACTGAGCCTTGTTCAGACCTTGTTGCGCATCTCCTGGACCTCTTTAGGATTGGTGTTAAGAGGAACGAACTGATTGGCCACAGCAGCCTGTCGAATGCTCTCCTCCTTCGTCCACTGCAACCATCAAAGCAAAGGTTCAAACACACAGCAAAGAAAACAACTTGTGGAACACAACTAAAGGAAAAAAAATAAAAACACCAAAAGTAATATCCATGTATATATACACACACACAAGCTTAACAAAATATGTCATGCTTTTAAAATTAGAAGAAAAAGAACTCAATAAAATCAATTGGCGACTGCAGGAATACTCAGGAAAGCAGTGAACCAATGATGATGGTTAGATTTTTGGAAGATTAGCATTTTTACTCGAACTCTAACCAAATCTAACCAATATCGTTTAATTTTAAAATGCAACAATGAAAAAGAAATTAAGCATCTAATACTACAAACTGCTAAAATGTAAACAAGACTTTTACAATTATCTATTAAATAATGAGTTGTTTTAATCCCAACCTCATGCCAAACTACATCTACGTACAGTCTCGGTTACGATTTTCTCATTACGCGTCAGCAGTTATTGGCACCAGAAGAAAAGAGATTCACCGATTGTAATATAGGGGCTACACAATTTAATAATAAAACAAATAATAAACAAATGAATAAATAACATTGTGATTATTTTGACACAGTGATTTTGATATTTTGATTTTGACCGCGATATATAAATATTAAGCATACAATTTTTTTTTATCAACTTAACATTACTACAAAAAAGGTAAAATTACTGACAAACGCTTAAAGTTCTACATTACATAATGTGCATATTTCCTGTAATAAACTGCAGTTTTTTGCAATGATCTAAAGGGGGGGGGGTGGTTATTAAATTTTTCTATTCAAATCTATTTGTGTGGCACTTCAGGTATCGCCACACTGATTTCAAAATAATTTTTCTCGCATTTAAGGTGTTAAAACGTCACTGTTTCTCTATAATCCTACAGGTGGCACCCTCTGAACTATTCACATGTTTGCAAAGCTTGTTTAGAATTGTAGTGGAATCGGGAAAAAAATTATATTGATTTTATAAAATTCATACCAATATTATTACAATCGAATCGGTACCTAGGTATCAGGATAATATGGTAGCAGCTGGTCCACTGGGATTTCCATCCTTTAAATATAGAGTATAAAACTGCTGCATCCTACGTATGACTAATTTCTAAGATCTCTGCTATTTTTTATTTTTACCCAGGATCCAAACTATCCAATATTAGACTTAAAGGGTCAGAAAAGTTAAAAGTTATTCCTGGGATTTTCATTACTGATGCAGAACAAAAGCACTAATGAGTCATTTTAGGGCTCAACAACTAAAACATCTGAAATTTCGTCACGGCAGTCGTCCTTGCCATCATCATTGATACTCGTGCTGCTGGATTTATCTTAAGGAAAGAAAACTCCTAAAGGACAGAAAATGAAGTACAGAAGAGAAGTAAGGAGAGAGACAGACGGCAGTAGAGGATGAGAGGTCGTGAGGAGCAGCAGGTGTGTTTGGGGTTGGAGAGTGACGCAGAAGCGCGGGCTCTGTGTGTGTGTGTGTTTTAAAGCAGTGAGGCAACTGTAGGCAGTGAGTGTTTTCTTAAAGACGACCTTCCTTACACACACAGACTCACATACACAAACACACACACAGACTCATACAAACACATAAAAAATGTATACAGACTCGGTCGCATGCGTGTGCACAGACACACAGTCAGACAGACAGACTCAGACTCTCTCTCTCTCACACACACACACACACACACACACACAGTAGGGATGGAGTAACGCCCAGTAATGTACAAATTAACTCACCTTAATCAAATATTTGTAGTTTAACAAGTCTACGATTTGTACTAAGTAATATTTACATTAAACTACAACTATTTTAAATAATTAGTACTCTACTTATACACACACTACTGTAATAATTCAAAACCTTTAAATAATCCTGATTAAGACGGGTAAAGCATCATGAGAACCTAAAGAAACCAAGCTTTCCTTTTTCCTTCGGTTTCCTTGAGATGTTTGAGATCTTGAGATAATAAAAGTTGACTGGTGAAGGAGCTGTCGTGCCCAACATGTTAATAATATATTTTTTTTAAATTACAAAAAAAATGCAACGAAAAAAAAAACCCAAAAAACTTACTGTCATAGGAAAACAATCAACATCAAAATAAGCACTTTTTTTTCACGCTTGATACAATAAATACATAAATGATTATATTCATTTTAAAAATATATGTTTTACATTTTGATATTTGGTTTCATCATAACCATAAATGACCATATATTAAAAACATTTACGAAAAAAAAAAAAAAAAGTAATCCAAACTAATGAAACTAAGGCATGGGACTAAATTATGTGGGGTTATGCATGGGATTATTATATTATTTTATGTTTTGTCTGATAGAGTTGGGTGGGCTTTTAATCTATATTTTTGTAATAATTTACCTTAAAAAAAAAAAAAAAAAAAAAAAGCACCTAAATTCGAAATAAAAAAAAAAAAACATTTTATGTTCATATAGATAGATCGATAAATGAGATTTTTTTTATTTTTATAAGCAATTATATGGAATTCGTTCCAATCAGCATCCAGTTCTGATTTGGGATAAAAAAAATTATGTTTAGAGGAACCTTAAGACCCCAAGATATGAAGTAATTGAAATGAAATATTTTTTTATAACAAACAAATAGGAAGTTTTTACTTTCTCAATTTTTTCAGTAATTTGGTTTGAAATTTTCCTAAAATTTTCCAGATTATGTGAAACCAATAAATCAAAGCTACATGATTTGAACAATTCTTTATTTATTCTAGTCTTGTGGGTCGGGTGGGATGCAGAAGATTTTCACATTTTACTTGTTGGGTTCGGGAAAGTCTGCCTTAGGCAAACTGATGTTAAAAAATAGAAGTTTGGCAAAATATTACCTTAAATTTTATAATCTCAAGATAGCACTAAAAATACAATGACTATTAAAGGTGATTGGATATACTATTATATATTTTTTTAAATAACTGCAGCCTGGTTTCTCTGGATCCTCAGTGTAATGACCAGCAAATGGATGTTGCTTTAAGCTTAAGGTGGTTTAGTGATTTCTTTACTTTTCTTAACAAATCTATAACTCTTTAAGAAAAAGCAGTCATTGTTAGCATCAGGCTTGGATAAGTAGCATGATGAGTAGCTCATGATGTATAACTTTTTTTTTTAGTTCGTTGGGAACCGGATGTCCGTATGGGCGTCGGGTGGGGCGGGGCGGGGCAGAAGGGAAGACACATGGGATGAACATGTAAATATGAAATACTCACTGATCACGAATAGAGCCTCACAACACAACACTCGCACTCCCCCAACTAGAGATAATCGTTTGGAGAGTTAAGATCTTTCACAACGTTTCTTTCTTTCTTTTTTTTTTCCTTCTTCTTTCAGGATTTTTTTTCTTTTTAAAAAAAAACAACACGCTTTCATGCTTGGGAACAGATACGGGAATCAAGTTGTCATCAGGTCGTAGGTTAGGAAAGACAAACGCCAATAATAATAATTTTTAAAAAAGAAAAAAAAAAAAACAACAACAGGAAAGCTGAAAATCAAATCAGAAGCCAAATCAAAAGCAAAAAAAGAGAGGACATGGTGTCATCAAAAGGCAAGCGATGACCCAGATTCGTCAGCACAAAGCAGCACTTTTTCAAAGCCTTTAATCCCTCCCGGCTGGTACAGATTTCCAAAATGTGGTAAATAGCTAAAGACTAGAATCAGGTTGTTGATAGATTGTAGATACGGAACATTAAAAACATTCTTATTACTGCCTGTGATTAATTTTGAGAACCTCGTAATTAATCATATGACCAGGTTCGATTTTGGCTTCCCATAATTGCAGCACGGTTAATACGATGACTGAAGAAACATCACCAGGTGTGCTGAATGGCAAGTCTCGTTGGATAAAACCAGTTGTGCGCTTGATCTGCCCTCAGGGGAAACTAAGTTACAGGAATACATGAACTGTATGACCCTGAAAAGACCCTGTGAATGTGGGGCAGGTGGTGGAAGCCTTACACTTTTATTGCACTTACTGGAGATCACTACACATCAATAAGAAACCATCACTACACTCTGTGTAGTGTACACTCCCTAACATAAAAATTCTTTATTTGAACATTGCACCTTCATAATATAAGTAAATCTGTGTATTTTAAAATCATGATTAATCAGTCTGTGACTAAGATTAACTGGATTAATTTATTTTATCGATTCACAGCGCTTACTCCTTTTTTTTTGGTTTACATATATAATGGTAGCTATCCTTATGAGGTCTTTCTATTCCAAGGCTGAATTTAATTTTTTTTTTTTTTATAATTTCAATCATGACTAATTGTGATTAATCACAATCTGTGACTGCGATTAACTAGCAAATTTTTTTCAGCAATTCATAGCACTTATTCTTATATTATATATATATATTATAGTTTTTTTTACTTCACATTTCAGTCTTCAAACAGTTTCACAGTCTTTAAACAATTCACAGCACTAATCCTTATATTTTTTTTTTATTATTATTTACATTATTTATTTAAACAGGGAAAGCTATCCTTTTGGGGTCTTTCTATTCCAAGGCTCTATTTTATTATTATATATATATATATATATATATATATATATATATATAAAATAAATAAATAAATAAAAAAAAATATATATATATTTTATTTTATTTTTCAAATTAGAATTGTGATTAATCGTGCTGTAATTACGATAAAATTTTTTATATGTTTTTTTGGTTAACATAAAAAATAAAGCTATCTTTGTGAGGTCTTTCTATTCCAAGCATGGATATCTTTTTTTCCATTTTGAAACTATGTAACTATAAATGAATAAAAGTTCACCGAATCATTCTTAAAAATATTAGTTAAAAACAATTATCAACTTCCAGAAGGTAAGAGCAACTCCTTTTTGAATCATTGGTTATTTTCCAATTCCAGAATGCCCTGAAGATTTCTATTCCTTTCTGATGTGCACTGAGCACCTCACAAAGCCACGTTCCCACTGCAAAAAAAAACAAAAAAACTTCTAACTGATATCCTAATGCTCATTTATGTGTTAACAGCTTGACCCGTGGTTATGACTCAACACTAAACTTCAAGACACGCCCAGAAAAAAAAAACTGCTCCACCAAACTAAAATGCAAAAAACGAAAACATCAACGGAAGAACAAGAAAACAGGAAGAAAAGCAGAACGAACAAAGCACAAAGAGAAAAAAAAAAACACAACATCCAGTCACACCCACTACAGGCACATGCCACACCCTCCTGGTAATCCAGGAGATTACCCACGATGCATCTGTTCGTTCATTCATGCAACACAGAGCATGCACTGGGCAGCTAGAGAGCACCCTGACACACCCAACACCTCAAACCCCATAGGCACGGAGACTCGACAGGACATGTTAAGCTGAAAGGAAGCAAAAATACTACAGAGAGATAAATATATATATATTAGAGGAGGAGAAGGAAGAGGAGGAGAAATAACGGACAGGTACGAAGTCTGTTGTCGGGGTGCTAGCCAGCTGACCATCGTTCAGTAGCAGTACGGTTCTAAACTATGAACAATAAGGTAGGCACAGACCAAGCAGTTGGTTATACAGCTTGGCACGCAGACACCGGACGAGAGAGACTGCAGCAAGGGTTTGACGTGATCGTGTGTAATGTTCGTCCACACCTTAGTCTTCGCCTTGGGGCTGCCGCCACCCTCCTGCCCCTCATCGGGGGTTTCATCCGGCCGGCCGGTGTTCAACCAGCGCGTCTTGTCGCGCTGCCCCCGCTGGAAGCTGTGCTTCAGCGGAGAGCGAGCGCCCGAGTCGCTGTCCTCGGCGTACGAGTAGCCCGTGGCGGACGGCGGGATCTCGACGTCGCTGTACTTTTTAGCTTTATCGCGCAGAGCCGGGCAGCGGTACGGGTAGCCGGTCCTGTAGCCCTGGAAACGGAGAGAGGCGCGTTTGTTACCTTTAGCATGGAGGACAACGCACAATGCACTGGAGCACAAACCAAACACTCCTTGGAGCCGTCTTTACCAAATTATCCAGCATCCGCATGAGGGCTTCGAACTCCTGCTCCCCGACCTGCCACTTAGGATGAGAGCTCGTCCCATCACCAACGGGTTCTGGGTGACGAGGACGCACTTTGTACTTCCCTGGGTCCAACATGACCAGGTTATCAGGGCCACCGGCACTGGCCAGGGTACGAACCTACAAATCGACAAGGGTATACACAAAAAAATAATAATAAATACACAGTGCTGTAATGTAGGAAAAATTAGGTATAGCTTCTGCAATGCTAGCTAGGAACAAATGATTTTTCTAGCATAGATTTTCTCAAAACTACCAGAGATCTTTAGCCATGAGAGCCTGGATGTTCTGGAGTGAAAGCTCGAATCTCTACAGATCTACCAGAGATCTTTTGCAATGATAGATTTGATCCTCAGCAAGGCCACCATAGAGCTCCTGCCATGCCAGCATGCATATCTTGCAAAAACAACAAGAATATCCTGCCGTGCTAGCCTTGATCTTCTGCAAAGCTACCACAAATCCACTGATGTTCTAGCCTAGATCTTCTGCACTGCTAGATTGGATCTTCTGCCATTTTAGCCTGGATCTTCCGCAAGACTACCCCAGATCATCAGCCATCTTAGCCTCGGTCTTCTGCCATGCTATGTATCTTCTAGAAAAAAAGCATGGATCCTTTTCCATGGTAGTCTGGATCTACTTGAGTGCTCATAGAACTTGCATGAATCTTCTGCAACAACACCAAAGATCTTCTGCTGTTCCATCCTTGATCTTCAGCCATGCTAGCCAGGATTTCCTGCAGTGCTAGTCTAGAACTCCTGCCACACTACGACAGAATATCCGCTTTACTACCATGAAGCTTCTGCCTTCTTGGCATAGATCTCCTTACAAGCCACCTTGGAACTGCCAAACCACCAACCATCTTCTAAGATGCTAACATGGATCTTCTTCAATGCAATCCTTAAACAACTAAACACACAAAAAAGATGGTACCTGAATCTCACAGGCTGTGACCAGGTTGTGGATGTAGTAAAAAGCCTCTTCTACAGTTTCCCCCACCGACACCAGCCCATGGTTCCTCAGAATCAGCACCTAAACAACACACACACAAACAAGCTGTACCACAAGACCTGTTCTATAATAGCGGATGGAGGAGGTCGGGTCACGGTACCTTGCTCTTAGGGCCGAGGTTCTTCTGTATAAGGATCTTCTCCTCCTCGTCCACCAGGATGCCGTGGTAGTCGTGGTAGGCCACCTCGCCCAGAGACAAAGCCTCGGGAGAAATGGGCAGGAGGCCACACTTCATAGCCGAAACCTTGACGAGAACGTACAGGGGGCGATTTTAAAGCAACACAAATGAAACTGCGACTGAGATTCAAAAGAAATACAAAACAGAGAGTTGTGTGTGTATGTGGGTTACCGCTGCGCCAGCAGGGGTGTGAATGTGCACGATGCACTTGATGTCAGGTCGCGCTGCGTATATGGCTGAGTGCAGGGTGAACCCGGCCTGGTTCACGCCCAGGTTAGTGCTGCCTCTGTCCACGATCTCGCCCTGCAGGTTGATCTTCACCTGAAAACACGCAGGAGAACACAGGAGGTCAGACTTCACAAGAAAACCACCAGTTACACAAAATGGAGTTATTTTTAACTCTAAAAAAAGTTACATTACTTCTTGATGATATTATTATTATTATTATTATTATTATTATTATTATACTAATCAGACCATTAATACTAATTAGCACCATCTCTAACCAAACCCCGGGTTCAATTCCCGGCCAGGCTCAATTCCCGTCTCTGTGTGCATGGAGTTTGCATGTTCCGCCCGTGCTTGTTGGGTTTCCTCCGGGTACTCCGCTTTCCTCCCACAGTCCAAAGACATGCAGATTATGCTAATTGGCGTTTCCAAATTGCCCACAGTCTGTGTGTATGTGTGTGTGTGTGTGTGTGCCCTGCGATGGATTGGCACCCTGATTCCTGTACTACACTATGCTTTGTTTAGATTGTCTCCACCTCTTTGTATCCCTCCCCCTTTAAAAGTATAAACTCTCCAGAGCTAAGTTTTAGTCAGACTTGGATGACTACAGCGACACTCGGCGAGTTTTTAATAAAGATTAACTTCTGCTTGAAAGATATCCCAACGTCTCCTGGTCTCCGATTTGACAAAAGGAAAAAAAGTCCAGGGTGTACCCTGCCTCGTGCCCCAAGTCTCATGGGGTAGACTCCAGGTCCCCGCGACCCTGAATACAGGATAAAGCGGTATAGAAGATGAGTGAGTGAGTGATATTAGCTAATCCATTTTCACTGTAAAAAATTGTATTTATGAAGAAATACTGTTTGTTATAATGATGATAATAATAACAACAACAATAATAATAATAATATTATCCAGAAATATGACAATAAAAAATGTAATGTAAGGTAAAAAAAAAGTTTTAAGTGTTTCCACTAGAGGGCAGCAGTAAGTAAAAGAAAATTCACACAAAACCCCCTCCAACTTGGGTCTCTACCACAGGGATAAGTTTTTGTTTTCCCCCTAGATCCATTTTAGACAGGAAAGAAAAAGAATTTCTGTGGAAATCCGTATCATTCCTCTTGCAAAACAACATTAAATACTCATTCACTGAGACAAACTGTAACAAAGCAGAGAGATTTCAAACTAAACTATACAACAAGTAGGAATAATCACCTGAGAGCGTGCTATACATGGAAAATAATCAGTAACGGAGTTGGTAAGACAACTACTCTTTACTGGTTACTCTCACCACCAGGAAGCCAATCATTTTCACAAGCACTTATGTTCTCTCACTTATGTTACAGCAGCTATAAAAAAAGAATAATAAAAAAAACAGTTATCTCCGGACCAGTCTCAGAACTGTTACAAAGTGCTGACGCTGGAGACTCCTTCTATAAAAGAAATGTCACGGTTTAGTCAACGTCAACTTTATTAACTGGAGCTGAGGATCCAAAACAGGTGGTCGAGTTCAACTCAAAAACCGTACTGTCAAAAACTTTACTGCCTGATTTCTCTCCAACGGCTAGACTTCTTACAGTTTTACAAAGTTTAAATACGACCAAAAGTATTGAATGAGCGCTAAAATGCTGTGTCTGGTACAAAGCGACAATCTTTTTTCTTGCCAATCTCCAGCAACACACTCTAGGTGGTGGTATTACACTAACGACACATAACTTTACAAAGAAGAAGATTTACAAAACGAGAGTATCTGCAGAAGTCGTAGACGTCACTTTTCGACCATTTATTGTTATTAAAAAAAATTTTTAATCAAAAACTGATCCATCGATTTAGTGAACTGAAAAAAATCTACCAAAATATCGATCAAACTACATAATCGCACAGCTCTCTTATCCACAATGGCCCCTTTTTAGCCCAGTTTATCCAGCGTGCCTGTGAACGAGCCGTTACTATAGCGACCATGGCCTGTTAGGACGAGCGTGTTCCTATAAGCCGGCTGTTATCTGCGCCGATGTATATGCCGCCTTCTACGCACTCATCCACCGAGATAAGCAGCAGGAAGCCTGGCAGGGCGAAGTCTTTTACATTACAACCACAAGGTCTGATGCAACACTATCGTTAAGTCATCTTTAGATTAATGTTTCCTCCCCGCAATCATTTTAGACGTGCAGATCATGAGAGGATGTCTTTCAGTATTTTAAGAGTGTACGCAAAGACAAAACATCTCAATAAACCTCAGAGAGAAAGAGAGATTAAGATATTCTCTCGTTCCACAATGACTCGGCAAAAAAGAAGAAAAGAAACAAGCCTCAGAACAGGCATTAAAAAAAAAAAAAAACATTTGCATTAAGCAAAAAATCTAAAGTACTAAAATTCCTTTAGTGAATTCAGTCAGCAAAGATCCGTCCATCAGATGTTAAAGATGCATTCAGTTCATATTTAATCTAAAAAAAAAAAAAAATCACAATCAATGTCTAATCCTTTTAATCACTGAAGGTTTAGACACTGATTAAGATATTCATTTACTGAAAAAAACTATTTGTATGTCATGACAAATCCACTTGAAATGAATACAAGGGGTCGTTCAAGTCAAACGGGGACTCGTGATTGAATTTCTGGCGAGTGACATTTACAGAACACTTCAAGTACAGCACGGTAATGAGACTCTTAGCCGCGGTAAAACATTTGGACGATGCAAACGTCTTAAACGTGAATGATGACCTCGGATGAGGAGACTCGGAGCACACTGCAGTCTTTTAGGTTCTCTCAGGACCTGAAGTGGGACATTCACATTGACTCCATTGTTAATAAGGTCCATCAGAGGTTGTATTTTCTTCACCAGCTGAAGAAGTTCAACCTGCCACAGGAGCTGCTCATACAGTTCCACTCAGCCGTCACTGAATCGGTCATGTGCACGTCCATAACGTCTCTATCAAGTATAAAATCAGACATCAGAAGACTACAAAGGACGGTTCGGACTGCTGAAAGGATCGGCACTCCCCTTCCCACGCTGCAAGAACTCTATATATCCAGAGTGAAGAAAAGGGAACGGAATATCACTTTGGACCCCTCACACCCAAGCCACCCTCTCTTTAAACTTTTGAACAGTCAGGCACAAAAACTGTTTTCTCCCCCCAGGCGATTTACCTCCAGAACAGTTAAACATCCTTCTCACTGTGCAATAAATATATGTGCAATATTGTGTGCAATACTACTGTGTAATATACTGTGCAATACCACAGATATTTATTTTACTTATTTGATAGGATCCCACACATCCTACTCCATTTGCCTCGTCATTGTTTTGTTCGGGGAGATCCGTCACTAAAACAAATTCCTTGTACGTGCCACCGTACTTTGCAATAAAACGCTTTCTGATTCTGATTCAGGTCTTGATTCTTGATGTGAATATTTTGACACATCCGTCTGTGTGAACTGTACACACGATCATTCACCAACACCACTTGTACGTTACAGGAACTCAGCTGGACGTTATTGCTACATCCCCCGTACAGTCCGGACCGTGCTGCAAGACATTTCCACATGTTTGGAAATGTCCTTAAAGGAGGTCCCTTTACGAATCACATCACGGCTCCGGCGTCCCCAGAAGACCTTTAATTCTGATGGTATCCAAGCACTAGTGAAACGCATTAATGTAGCAGGGGATTGTATAAAGAACTAAATGGAGTTTTTACTCTCCGAACTGCACAATAAAAAGTCCTGCTTTGACTTGAACACCCATCACAGATCTGGAATTTGGGTACAGTTCTCTGTTAATCATTAAGAGTTTTAAAAACAGTAATCAAATATGATAGTCTTTAAAAGTCCTACACATTTCCTGCATTTGGTCTCCTGACGGACGAGCAGCCAGCACTTTTAACAAACTTTAAATTGTCTTCTTATATCATCTAACACTAAATGTAAACGTTTTAAGTTAGAAAAACGATCCATTGAACATGACTATTTAAGCTAACATTCCAGCATTCGGTTACACTGTGAGGCAACGGATTCACTTCCGGCATCGGAGTCGATTCAGAGTTGAATCACTTTTCTTTCTCGCTGCTTTCACAAGTCTCACTTAGATATGCGTGAACACTCTCGACTCTCAGGGGAATCGATGTGTTCTCACCTGACTAGAGAAACTGGGTTCTGTCAACCCGACTATTCTGTTAGAAGTGAAAATAACACAAAACAGGCCAAAGAATAAAATATGTAAATAATTCAGATCAGGAAAAAAAAAAGGGGGACGGGGGCTTTACCAGACTGGAGGCTGTGACTTCACTGTAGAGCAGTCCGAATGGGACGATCAGGAAACGTTCCTGTTCAGAGTTCAGTCTGACCTGTAGATACACACACACACACACACACACACACACAATCTTGTTAACTCCCCTTACTCTCATATTTTAAAGCAGGTTTAATTTAGTTGACTTGTGATCAGTTAAGGATGCTTATGTTTGAACAGACAACAACATCTGTATGTGTATAAATATGTGTGTGTGTGTGTGTGTGTGTGTGTGTGTATGCGCGTCTTCATCACACACTCACAGTTAAGTGATTGTAGATGAGCTGAGACCAACCGAACAGGTCCGCCAGACGGTAAAAGGCAGCGAGCTTACAGCGCAGCAGCTTCTCTCCTTTCTCATAGGCGATGGAGTCTGAGCCTCGGAGATCATTCACCGGCGTCACCATACCCAGACCTACACACACACACACACACACACACGTATTAGTATGAATTTACCATGCTGTTCTGTGCTTTAAAGGGATCAACAGCTGGAGTTGGATAAACAGGTGCAGAAACAGGAAACAGGTGCAGAAACAGATTTTTTTCCCCCCTAAGAGGTCAAAGTTCAGGGTTAAAGCTGACATAATATAGAGAGATCAAAAAGCAGAGCATCTACTGTGAGTGAGGGTGAGAATAAAGGAATCGTAGAACAGTGTGTGTGTGTGTTTGTGTGTACTGACTCATATTGAGGGCGGCCATGCCCCCCTGTGGGGCGGCGGGGTACATGGTGGGCACGCTGGTGGTCATGAAGTCAGCGATCTGCTGCAAGGCCAGCAGGCTGGTGGGAGTCTTCCCCTTCTTCATCTGATCGTGGATCAGAGTCTCCAGCTCCTCGCAGAAAGCCTGCAACGCAACCGCAACACGGAGAAACTAAAAACTTATGGCCCTTGTTGTATACAGCTTGTTGTTAGTTCGATTCACATGAAATAGGTTTAAGACACAGTCTAAACTCCGTTCCATGCCATATTTTGGAATGAAACAGGAAGTTGGAGTGATGACGTGCTGAATCGCGCAAACTGGTTTGTGCAGAATTAGCAACCATGTAGGGATGTTTTGCAGGAAGTGATGAAATAAAAGGTGTGTTTTTTTTGTTTGTTTGTTTTTTTAAGTACAAGGCAGGTCTAAATTCTAGATCCTTACACAATTTTCTAAAAATAAGGTTGCATATTTCTCACCTTTTACTTAATGGATACACTATTTCCAACAAAATACTGCAAGTGCGCCATTTTGTTTGTACATGTGCTACTGAGAAATATTATGCAAAACAAACATTAACTTTCTTTCTCTATAATTTTTTCGCTAGGGGCTTCCACATCAAGGTTTCTGCTTAATGGGGTTGGGCCGAAGAGCATCACGTGTTTCCTCCAAACCACGTGACACAGCATCACCCGGGAATCGATATCGGGGGATAAGCGGGGATGATGGGGCGAGCGCTACATTATCAGTTTTAATGCATTTTTAATCAGTAACAATCTTTGCAGCAGTTTATCAAATAGTAATTACATCATTAACATCCCTACTTCAAAACTAAAAACAGATGATGGAACAAAACCCGACTCGACTTTTTCCTTTGGACCCATCTCCGTGTAGAACGTTATTAGTTCTGAAGCATCAAGAAATGTTCAGCGCTCTTGTCTTCACCGTGTACTTGGGCAAGTATTTGCTCTTATTTATACTTTTAAAAATATTTTTGCATACGGATATAGACTCGCAGAACACCCTGATTTTTTGTTTATAATAATGTTTAAAAATACTAAATCAGGAACATTAGGGAGTGTTTTGACATTAGTTTAGTACAGGGGTCCGTTCTTCGTAAGTCGCTGGACACACCTGAGATTAACTGACGCATCTAAGATGAGATCATCGTGCTAATTACGATCTGGCTAAGTTGGTTCTTCGAGCCACATCTGTTGTTGATGATTAGTGGAGCTGGATTGAGTTGTCTAGGATTATTGCGCACTCGTTCGTTGGTTTAAAAGGCGATATGCATCGACAGTAAAAACACTGATCATAAGACCTCCGATTGATTGACGAAATGGAAAAGGAGCGGCTCAATTTTTTTTGTAACACGTGTTATGCGCTGAAATGCCCCCCTGCCATGGATTAGCCCCCCCCACATAATCGATATCAAATATTACATTAATACAAAAATTCATAGATTAATGGTTTACAGATTACATGGGACAATAAAATAAAATAAGCTATATGTAAATAAATATGCTGTATATGAAAAAAAAAATATTAATATTTATTTCAAATAGAACATGTGAACATTACATTTATTATAATAGTAATATCATAATTGATAATAATAAACCTATGAATTTATGTTCTAATATAATATTTGATGGCGATTATATGCAAGATATTTTTCTTATCCCACGTGAGCCAGTCCGCGTCAGTCGTGCTCTTTAACCAATCAGATGTGACCTCGCCATTTCAACCAATCATCCCCCGCCAGGAGCGCAGCCTAAATCCTGTTTACACGAAATAAAGCTGCTCCAGAGCAGGTACGAGATTACGGATATGTTGCTATGACAGGGAATGCGAGAAGCGCATCAAAGAACGAAACAATCCAAAATCAGGACAAATCCACAACAATCAAATCCAGCTAACCGAGTTAGCGACGTACGAAGAACGGACCCCAGGTTAAATGTTTACATTTCTTTGCAGAAATTTAACATTTCTATTTCTTAGTATTTATTGAATTTTTAGAAATCAGAAATCGGTTCCACAATTTCAGTATTTGTGTACGAAATGTCTTGAGACATCAACGATAAATAAAAACAAAAAATTTCACTTTTGGAAAATAAACTCCAATTAGGCCGCTCTTTCGCAACATGCTGCTGTTGCGCCTTTCGCAGCTGCCACGTTTCAAAACCGTTCTGTAACTCAAGTGTTGCAATATTTGGCAGGCAGTGTGTTAACAGAGAAATAAACACCCCAGATCTGTCCTTTTCCTCTCTTCTCTTCTCCTCTCTTTCCATTTCTACCTCTCTCTTTCTCTCATTCTTTCTCAATAAAGACTCTCTCATCCTCTCCATTCCCATCAGCGTGAAGAAGCCGAGCTTTATGTGCCAGTGTCGAGACAGCTACATAAACAGTGCCTTATTGTACACACGTCCTCGTTCTGACCGCTCGGAGACAGACGCGCACGCACTCGCACAGAAGGAGGTTTAGTGTGAGAGCGCCATCTGAAAGCGCTGCAGTCTCTCGATCCATGAAGAGAGTCTTGTTTCGTCTTATCACATGCTGATGGGAAGAGCGGAGCGTATTTATTCTGGATACACTCGCTGACTTTTACACGCGGCCCGAGGGAACAGCGTGAGCTGCCGACGATCGTCAGATCGCCGCTGTGTCTTTCCTGACAGCTGGGGGGTTTGGGCTGTATAAGCGAGGGGGAGTTTGGGAAAGAAACCAAATGCAGAGAACAGGCTGGTGTGAAATCATCCAGATCTGCCTTTAAAAAAATGTAAAAAAAAAAAAAAAAAAGCATTTCTGTCATTTCTGTTTTTAAAGGAGCGACATTAGCGAGATTTGCGACATAGATCATATTTGTGTAGTCGATGGTGTTCTATAATAACGCTAATAATAATAATAATAATAATAATAATAATAAAATATAAAAATTCCAGGGGCGGAGCTTGTGAGGAATTTGCTTTGATTGGATGTAAACATTAACATTCTCTCTTCAGAATCACTGACTTTAAACAGAGTAGATGAGTGAGTATGGTTAGATTATGTATCCTTTATAACATCATAACTAGTTAGTTAGTTTGCTTTACCAGACTCTGATGTCATTCTCTCTCTCTCTCTCTCTCTCTCTCTCTCTGTGTGTTAGCAGTAATTCTCTCTATCACAGTGAGCTGCGTCTTTACTATTAGATCAGAGTTGTGTATTTGTTCAGGTGCACATGCCTTCCTGAGCTCATCGTGTGCTTTATACGTGTGTGTGTGTGTGTGTGTGTGTGTGTGTGTGTGTGTGTGTGTGTGTGAGAGAGTGTCCTGACCGGGCTCTGCAGGATCATGGACACCCTCTTCCTCTGCTCCATCATGTTAAAGTCCTGCCGCAGGTCCGGGGCCATGTTCCTCTCTCTCTGGTACTCGGCGCTGCTCTCGTCCACTCGGTCGAAGTAACGCTCTTTATGGGGCGGGTGTGCGGGTGGGGTGGCCGCCACCACCCCGGCGCCGGAGTCTCCGTTCATCCTGCGGTCCGCACCTGAGACGAGAGCAGACGTTGAGAAAAGGAACGACGATACAAAAGCAAAACTGTGTGTCTGTGGGTTTTTTTTTTGTTTTTTTAAATAAAAACAGAAATTTTGGTTATTTAGACAGTTTAATTAGAGTGACTTTTGGTTTCAGGTGTTGTAATGCTGCTCTGATACAAAACCATCACATCATGCATAATATATAAACGCTCATGCTGAGGGTTTCATGGTGCTGAGTTCAGACAGGTCGAATAATTTTAGCACCAGGTCACGACTCCACCCCTATGGGGTCAGGAGGGAGCGCCCCACCGACTTCCTGAACACTCAGCGTCCTGCTGCTCCGCTGTACTTCAAACACCTCTCGCTGTCTGTCTGCATGTCTGTCTGTCTGTCTGCCTGCCTGTCTCCCTCCCTCCCTGCCTGTCTGTCTGCATGTTTGTCCGCCTGCCTGTCTGTCTGTCTGTCTGTCTCCCTCCCTGCCGCCAGCCCTTCCTCCCTCCCTGCCTGTCTGTCTGTCTCCCTCCCTGCCTGTCTGTCTCCCTGCCCTTCCTCCCTCCCTGCCTGTCTGTCTGTCTGCCTGTCTGTCTCCCTCCCTGCCTGTCTGTCTGTCTGTCTCCCTCCCTGCCTGTCTGTCTGTCTGTCTGCCTGCCTGTCTCCCTCCCTCCCTGCCTGTCTGTCTGCATGTTTGTCCGCCTGCCTGTCTGTCTGCCTGCCTGTCTCCCTCCCTGCCGCCAGCCCTTCCTCCCTCTCTGCATGTCTGTCTGTCTGTCTCCCTGCCCTTCCTCCCTCCCTCCCTGCCTGTCTGTCTGTCTCCCTCCCTGCCTGTCTGTCTGTCTCCCTGCCCTTCCTCCCTCCCTGCCTGTCTGTCTGTCTGCCTGTCTGTCTCCCTCCCTGCCGCCAGCCCTCCCTCCCTCTCTGCATGTCTGTCTGCATGTCTGTCTGCATGTCTGTCTGCATGTCTGTCTGCATGTCTGTCTGCATGTCTGTCTGCATGTCTGTCTGCATGTCTGTCTGCATGTCTGTCTGCATGTCTGTCTGTCTGTCTTCACACATTGCATAAGAGAATAAACAGTCATGCTGGTGCATGGCTTACACACACACACACCATACATGCTGACCATACACTTCACACATCACACACACACAAGCCACAGATATGTTGACCATACACACCACACACCACACACACACCACACACACTACACATGTTTGGATTATTAACGTGCACGGAAGAGAAAATTTGGCTCTGTGTGTGTGTGTGTGTGTGTGTGTGTGTGTGTGTGAGAGAGAATGAGAGAGAAAGTTTTCAAGAGCTTTAGTGTGCACTTGAGCATAATGTGCTGGAACAGCATCCATTAGTGCTGAGAGAGAGAGAGGGGGAGAGAGAGAGAAAGAGACAGTGTGTGTGTGTGTGTGTGTGTGTGTACGAGAAAGAGAGAGAGAGACAGTGTGTGCGTGTGTGTGTGTGTGCGCGTGTGTACGAGAAAGAGAGAGAAGGATAAAGTAAACGACAGCAGTGTTTCTGTAAAAGTCTGATCTACTGCACTGCCTCCGCTCCAGAAGACCAGCAGGACTCCGGCGCTGCTATAACAACCACACACACTCACGGGCACTCGCAGTCTTTGGAGCTGAGCAGCAGGTTAAGTCTTAAACACTCCCTCACATACACACACACTTTTACAGGCAGCGAGACTACGTAGACGGGGACGTTCTCTGCATCTGGACCGATCTGGACCGGGTCTGAGTGCAGCTCTGAGCTCAGACACTCGCAGTTCGAGTTGCACTTTTTTCGTGATCAACAAGAAAGAAGGAAAAAGAAGGAAAGAGCGCAATGGAGGGAGGGAGGGAGGGAGGGAAGGAGGGGGGAGAGGGGGCTGAGTGATAACAGAACACCAGCAGACGAGAGACAAGGAGAGAATAGATAGAGAGAGAGAGAGAGAGAGAGAGAGAGAGAGAGCGCAGGAGCATGCAACAAGAGATAGAGCAAGTAGAGATAAATAGATATACAGTATGTAAACAGATAAAGACAGAAAGAGCAAGTGGGGAAAAGAGAGAGAGAAAGAATGAGAAAGCATATAAAGAAAAGAATTGAGGGAGGACAGGATGAAGGGAAAACGAGCATGACAGGAGAGACGAAAAACAGGAGAGAGAGAGAGAGAGAGAGAGAGAGAGAGAGAGAGACTCTGACTCGATGGTATTGACTAATGGAGTGTAATGAGTGCTTGGTTCCGGCACACACTCAATTTTTGCATTAATGTCTGCAGTGCTGGTGTGTGTGTGTGTGTGTGTGTGTGAGAGAGAGAGAGACAAACTCAACAGCACACAAGAAAACTATAATAATAATGATGATGATGATGATGAAGTGAAATCTGAACTCAAGCCCCAATAAACGCACAACCTTCCCTGAACAGGAAATAACTAGAGCCTTGTGTAATACACTCAGTATCTGGCCAGATGTGCAAACACACACACACACACTTGGTGGAACGCTCCTCTATCATCCTGACTGCGTTACACAGATTTAAACTGCAGATTCCGAACCGACTTCCCAATCATTCCCGTCCATTTTCCCAGATCTGGATTTATAATATTTTTTTTCCCTTCACGTATGTAACACACTCCTACGCTCTCGGTCCACGACACACTGCCGGTTCATTCGCAGCTCGAGTATCTGGCCTCACACGGTGCTAAAATGTCCTCCCACACGCTCTCCTGCTCTCAGAAAGTCGAGCTGCGAGCGCGTGGGACGGGCGCCGAGGCGAAGAACCCGTCTCCAAGGTAACTGCACAGACTTCTGGGAATAGATTTCGGTTTCCACAGCGGTTTCCCAGGATGCGGAAATGCGAGACGGGACTGTCGTGTGTGTGTGTGTGTGGGGGGGGGGGGACAAAAAAGAAAAAAAAAGAAACGCAGAATGCAAAATCTGATGGAAGCGGGAAGGAAGACGGTCACTTCCTGGAGCGGACGGTTTCATCCGGAGTGAGAAGTTCACGCGCAGGAGAACAAATAGAGAGTTTATAATCGCTGTTGATTTATCATTAACCTCTTAATAGTACAATTAAACAGAATGATTTGAGATGAAAGGGAGAGGGCGGGGCTTCTATGACTGTGTTTATAAACCTCAACATGATTATTTCACTTTTGATTTCAGAGTCGTTATAAACGTTCTACTGCAGGAGAAAGAACACCGAAGTTCTTCTTTTCTTTTTTTTTTTTAAAGAAGAAAGACACCCGTCTGTCCTCTTCCTCTGTCTCACTTTTTTCTAATTCTCTTCATAATTCCAGCCGTTATGCTCGGAGACGTGAGCCAGCTCCAACTGTTCAGCCTGGCAAGGACTCGAATCCTCTTCTCGACTCTCTCTCACACACACACACACACACACACACACACACACAGGTGTCACTCTGAGGAGTGTTGTGAGGAAAGTTGCATCGAAAAACTTTTAGTGCTTGGACCTCTAGCTGCATTTTTTGTTTAAAAGTTTTGTAAAAATGTATTAAAAACAAGTTTAATAATCTTACATTTTCATTGTTGTTAATGTATTTTAAGAAAATGTAAATAAATTGATCTTTTTCAGGATATTTTCACTTGCTACGACTTGCTAATTTCTAAAGCAAAAAAAAAAAAAACAGTATTTATCCAATCCCTTAAGAAACATCAGTGCTGCTTTAAAGTTAAAGTTAGCGTGAGTTTGGGATCGTCGATATTACCCACGTGTAAAGCTAAACGATACACCATAATAACCTTCCTACTGCGAACAAGAACAAATACGCACAATTAGCTTAAACTTCCTAGTGTTACAGTTTGCTACACTACAAAAAATTCTACCTTAGCAAGTGAAATTATCTTGAATATAGTTAAATTTATCTACAATTGCTTAAATGTTTCCAACAAACCAAATATTATTATATTAATTATAATCCAATTTTTACAAAAAAAATTTACACACATTTTTTTTTGTTTTATTGAAAGATAATTGTTAGTTTTAGGAATTTATAAGCAAAATTCTCGGGCCAATATAACAGGACATTTTTGCTAACAATTTTAATAACATTTAACTAAAAATATGCTTAATAATGTTAGTTTGTTGTAAACTTATTTCACACCAGAACTTTAATTTAACTTTCATTGAATCTGTTTATTTATTATTTATAAAATTACAGATAGTTAGATTCATAAATATTTGCTAAGATGTAATTTTCTACATTTTTTTTTAGTGTTCCTCTGCTAGCAAGAAAATCCTCGCAGTCACAAGAAAGAAAAACGAATTTTTTTTACCACAGAAACGTTTTTGTATGTTTTTAATAAGATGATGAGGTTCAACAGGCAACAAACAAAACCCATCAGTAACGTGAAAGTAGAGAAACGTCTTTTCTACACTCCTCCTTTCCCCTTCTGACCGACAACCATTAATGAGATTCTATATTATTTGTAATCAATATTCAAAAATATAACTCACTTTGCAAAAAAATAAAAAAATTAACAAATCTAATTATTCTTCACATCACACCAAAGCTTCAGCGTCATGATTTATGCTAAAACGACCACATAATCATTCCCTACTCATATGTACAGCACATATTTATTTATTTATTTATGCGTGCGTGCGTGCGTTATGTAACAGTGGTAGGTGTGAAAGGCTTCAGGCTCGCGGGCATGGTTTAAAGAACATCCTGAAGCAGGTTCTGATAATAATAAAGGATTAATGGCTGGAGTGAAGAACCACATCCTGATCCTCATCCGCCTACATCTCTTTTGCTCTCTCGCTCACACCCACACGGCTACTCTGGGATTTTAAAACACAATAGCAAAAACCAGCTTTAAAACCATCCAGGCTCTCAGATGAAGGCTGCGTGGGCAGGGGCGCTTTTATGCCAGTGTGCTACAGCTGAACGTGTACAGCGATGGAGGGGATGGAGTTTGGTGACTTTATTATCGATTAACAACTGACCGTTTGATTTCAGGATACGAAACACTGTATAAATATTTATAATAATAATAAAAATAATAAGCTTCAATGTTCAAATTACTCAGAAATTCTTCCAGGTTTAACCTCAGAACGCTTGTATAATACATATAAATGATACCTCAAAAACTAGCAAATCCTTATGGTTGTAATCGTATGTTAACATCAGGTGGCTAAATTTATGCCTGACATCAGGGAGGGAAATCACCAGGGGCGTCCCGATACGATATTATTATGATACCCGAGTGCTGATTCGATTCGTATTGCGATTCTGTAAGGATCAAAATTTTATAAAAATCCTAAGGTAGATATTGTTACAATCTTTACATATAATATAATTGTTAAGTGGGCGTGTCTGTACATTGAAGATTTTTGCTAAAATTGTGGAGTAATAGAACACACAAAGATTTTTTAAAGTTTTTTGGAATTTACATACAATTTATGTACAAGCTACTAAATAAATTTTTGTGTTTTTTTAATAGGCTTTGTTCTTTTGAAATTAGAACTTAGCTAAACAGTTTAGCTTTACTTAGCGTTATACGATTATTTATATATATATATATATATATATATATATATATATATATATATATATATATATATATATATATATATATATAAATAATCGCTAATGTAATTCTAGTTACACACCTAGTCTGGTTAAACAACTCAAAAAGCAGTACAGACAAAATCTGATGTTTTTTGCAAGTGACATGGCGTGGCATGCACCAAACTATTGCATATCTTTTTATGTATTCATGTTCAAGGTAATAATAATCCACTCCAGATCCCGAGCTTAAAAGCGAGCAGTGATGATGAAACCACTTTGTGTATCTCCCTTACTTTCTCAAGGTTATGATTTAAAAAGACATCCAACAAAACAACTTAAGTCTGAAATCAATCCAAGTGCGAGAGAGAGAGAGAGAGAGAGAGAGAGAGAGAGAGAGAGAGAGAAAGAGCCTTCACGATGGTCGCTATAGAAACAAAATCGACATCACCATGGAAACCCATGAACAGCTTTCAAGGCTACAGTAACTGGTCGTGTCGGAAACTTGTTTCGCAAATCGCTGCTCGATTTGTTCCACCACTTTGGAGCTGCAACTCCGACCTGCACTTCACACTTTCCTCAATCGTCCTTTTCATTTGGAGCTGAGGATTGTGGGAACACTTTTTCGGACAGGCAAATTAATGGAGTGCAACATGGAGTGCAAAAAAAAAAAAAACACTCCTGAGACATGAATTTACATAAAACTAATCAACGACGCACAAGTGTAGCTCACTTGTAGAAATTCTCTCTTTCATTTGCTCGATATGTGTCTGTCAGGGTTGCCAGATCACACTGACAAAATCCCGACATGCACTGCTGAATCTTTTTTTTTTATTATAATAATAATAAATAATGATAATAATAAAAAAGGCATAAAACTCCCACTGACCAAAAACCATGACACAATTTGAACCTTGGGGTTTGTGATCCGTTCCGTGACAAGCTACAACTTTTTTTTTTTAAGGATGTTAATTGATTATGACGTCATTCTCTAATAAACTGCAAATACTGAAAGCGCTGATGGAGCTTAAATTTTGCCTGTAGTCCTTTGCTGCTTTAGTCGTGTACTCTGTGAGAGGAGGCGTGTCCTCTGTGATTATCATCCGACCAAAAGAGGCGTGGTGAGGCGTGGCGTTCCACTTCTCTACGCTAAACCTGCACAATATTTTCAGCTTGCGTATTATAAAAGCAACATTAGTTCAGCTCTTAATCTTCTAACTCATCAAGTAATTATACGCGAAGCACTCCGAGATCAGAGATTAGTGATGCGATAATAACACCTCAGCGAAAGAAAGAACGATCCACACCCTTCCTCCTAGTCGAAGAAACGTCCGCGCACAGCGGATGCAAAGTGCTTTTCAGTCTCTACGGAGTTCGTCTGCAGGGAGTCGGGTTACGCCGAGCGCCATGAGCTTAGCAGAGCGTGAAGCGGATTCTTCGCTGGAGAGCGCGGCTAAGCCTGAAACGTCTAATCGATAGAATTATTTTTTTTTAAACCTGTTCTTCATCTTGATTTATGAATGAAAGAAATCTTTGTCAACTTAACAGGTGTATACACACACACACACGCACAGACAATGTACACCGTCCCTCAGGCAGTGAACACACCACGAACCAGGTGCAGGTTTGTTCAGTGTATGACAAAAACGGTAAAGTGTGTTAGGTGCGGTGTGTAACGCATCAATTATTCACAAACGTCTCCATTGTAAGGCAGATAAGAACAGGGAAGTGGAAGCGGCCTGCTATCTCGAGTGTGTCACAAAACAGATGCGACGAGGGGAAGGAGGGGTCAGCGCGGGTGTGTGTCTCTTAAAACATGTCTGGGTGTGGTCATGTCTGTGGTTTTAAACCAACACAACTACAGAAAACAAGTAGATCCCGCTGCTTCTTTGGTGTCTTTCTTAAATACATGCAATAAATCTGAGCCACTGGCTTCCCCCCCTCGAACACTCCTGAAGCAAAAGATGCTCAAGTTTGTGCTCACAAAATGTGCCAAGTACCAAAGGTACTGTAGAGTCCTGCCTGAATTTACCCATCCTGATTGCATTTGGATAATATTTAATCACGCTGAGAAATCCTTGAATCTGATTGGTCAGAATAGATCACAAGTTTATATTAATGCACGTTTTTATACTTTATCGTTTCTATAGTAACGACTTGCGCGTATATTGTGTACACTTGACATGAACTAGGATTAACAAGCAAATTAAAATCAAATTAAAAGATGTTTTATACCTTCTAGTTTTGTGGTAAAATAATAACCTGTGTTGTTTTTTTGTTTGTTTTAGTGGGGACAGAAATAACATAACTGTTTAGCTAAGTAAATATGCTACACTAATAAGGTGAGGAAGTGTCGCAATACTTTATTTTTTTTAAAGATGATGTTCTGACTGAGAGATCCGTAGTTTTTATATCAAATTATTACAATCTCACAAGAATTTGCTGCTAATTAGACTTTGAAATAATAGAGCATTCAAAAATGCAGAGCTTAAACAAACATTATGACAAAATAAATGTGATTAATATTAAACTATTACTATTAAAACTTATTTTTACATTCTAATTTCTTCTCTCAATGTTACTTTAAACTTCACGTTGACTCTTTAAATGTTAATTGTAGGTAGAAAACAAATTTTCGCAAGCTTTAATAAAAATTTGTAATAAACTGTACCTCCTGATCTGTACATATTAAAGAAAAAATATTCTGATACCCCGATTTGTTTTTATTATATCACTCGTTACAAATAAGTGTCAACAACGAACAAATTATTTCTGATCATCGTCCTTTTGTTTCCTTTATTAGCCTAGTCTTTGAATGTTATTAAAATTAAAAAATAAGTACTGGAGAAGTAAAAGTAAAACAATTTCTTTGAAAAAAACTAAATAAAAACAAAACAGTCTTGGTCATTATATATGAAATATATAAAAAACCGAAACGGAGCTGTTCTTTTTGTGTGTGTGTTTTTTTTTTCCGTTTCCTTTTACGCATCCCACTTTTTTTTATCCCGCTTTACGGCAGTTCAGAAGGGTACACATTCCTGACACACTTCAGCCCCACACACACCCACAAGTGTGGGCTAAATGTAGTGCTCCTGGGCCCGGCCTTCAGAATAGCACACATACAACAGATACCTCACACCATCGGGGTCACACGGTCGCTCTGCGATTTGTTTATCAGACCGCAGCATGATCTCTCTCTGAGCACGAATGCTTAATTATACGAACCAGGCCCGGAAGGAAATCCTCGTGACGACCTGACCGACCGCAGACGCTCCGTGTGACCGCGCGTGTCGTATTTGCATGAATCGTGGCTTTTACACGAACGAACCACGGGAACCGGTGTTAAATACAGAGCGCATAATTATAATGTAGCGTCCACGATGTCATCGTTAAACAACTCTAATAACATAGCAGGAGTTTGACATTTAAAAGGACGTAACACGTTTACGCAAGTGACTTGACTAGCCGTATTCTAACAGGATCAGTTTTACTGTAAAATGTTTACACAGAGAAAAGAAATAGGCTAAATAAATAGTAAAAGTTGTGGCAGTGTTCAGAATTAGTTTTTGTCTTTTACGTACAAGCCTACTTTAACTTCACTTATTTTAAAAGGCAATAAAAATTTTACGGTAGCAATAAAGAATAAGTTTTATAAAACATAAAAACCAGATCTACTACTGCGATTCTATTTTAGAAAAATCCCAATACAAGTTTTTTTTTCAGATTTTGTTAAAATTCTAAACAAACTTAGCAAACACATACATGATGTTGTGATTTCAGAGAAATAGGATTATAGAGAAATAGCAACATTTTATCACATCAATGCAAACGTATAAATTAAACGTTTTGGTGTCACTGTGCTGGAACGAAAGAATTGCGTAACTAAATCGATTTCCCCCCATTCTCTAAGATCCCAAATTTTTATTTACTTGATACAACTCCGTTCTCAGAATTTAGATAGCTAGTGAGTAGATATTAGGAAAAACGTACGATTCTGATTAACCAAAAACAAAAAAAATCCAATAGATTTTCAGTATACATGCACTGCATAATCAGATTATTGAGCTACAATCTGGTTGTATCTCCTATTTCTGAATAATTTTTTACCTAATATTAAAGATCGCAACGTTTGAATAATAAATAAGATGACAATCTAATTGTTAACGTGTACAGGAAATTCCGATTCTGGTCCTCCTGAGATTTAAGTTTTCCCTGAGATATCTGGAGAAACCCTGACCAGGATTCAAGTGTCTATCAAAGATGAATGAATGCGCGACTAAACGAGGTGGAATGCGTCCCAGTGAGAGTCTATGATACGATATCTGGTCAGCTGTCTCTCTTAACGTCGCGCCCTTGTGAACTCGCTGATCTTCGTATTGTAGGGTTCGTCCAGGTTGCTTCGTCCGGAACGAAAAACCAAACACTTCCTTTCTAAGGAAATAAACTGACACACTGTAAGAGGATATGGAAAGAAGGAGAAAATGCAAAGAGGAGGAAGGAAAAAAAAAAAAATGACAATTGAAATGAGAAACAGATTTTCGCCTCTCCAGAGTGATGTGAGCATGTGAGGGTGTGGAAGGAAAAGTGAGACGAGGAGAAGGTTAGGAAACTCCTGTGAATTCAGTCCTGAGAGAGAAAGTGATTCAAAAATGCAAATGCAACAGCCGAAAAAAATTAATAAATAAATTTTAAAAAATAGATTTTACTACTCAGGGTTAAATCACTACATCAGTGAAGAATGAATTGAGAGAGCCGCCTCAATCCGTGCCTGGGCCCATTCCTGGCGAATAGAGGAATTTTGGGAGTCTCCCTGCCTCCAGAAGTCGGTCCTGTCTCTCACTAATTCCCTCGTAGGCGGAGAAACAAATAGAACTGAGACGCAACAGATTAGCAGAACCCAAGTCCCAGCTTGGGCTTAACACAGTTCATCCAAAACTAACACACACACACACACACACACACACACACACAGAACAATACACTCAGGGCACAGCATGGCACACATCCTTGCAGATACTGCACCATATATTATGAAAAAATAATCATGTCATAAATGCATTGCTGTTCTCTCTGTTAATTTTTTATATTAAGTTTCTTTCTGACTTTTTTCTGAAGCGTTTTTTTTTTTTTTTACAGTATGATGGGCTGCAAAAACAGACAACATTAACTGGTTTATGGAAATCTAATACACAACAAACTCATTTAGATTTTTCTCAAAGAATCCTAAATAAAAAAAAAATATTTTTAAAAAATGCAATGACACTGACTGTTCTGCAAATACTTAAAGTCAGTTTGATGGTTTCAATTTACGCATGTAGTACTGTAAGTTTGACTATTTTTGCAAATACGTAAAAACAGATAGCTTGACTGTTTTTCTAAAGACGCAAATAGTTTGTTTGACTCGTTTGTACTGATGGAAAAAGTTAGTTTAGTTCAGTTTTTCCAAATATGAAAACAGAGAGCTTAATTATGTTTCTCTATATATAAATAAATAGTTTTTCAAATGTTACCAGTTAATTTGGCTACTTTTGTAAATATATAAAAAAGTCGGGGCTTGATTATTTTCTAAATACAGTAAAAGCTGACTCAATAATTATAGAAACAAGCGCATTCTGCAAAAAAACCGACAACTCGAACTTAAGATTGTTTAATCTAGGTGCATCTTCAAAAGAATCAAAAGGTCCTCAATTTTTAAATATTTAAGTTGACAGTTTTGTAAACACAGTTACCTCAAGTAAATCATAAATACGTACATTGCTGGACTATTTCATAAATATTAAGTTAGTTTGATGATTATGTAAATACTAAGTTAGCTTTAAAGTTTACCTTGACAATGTTGTAGATACATAATTAGGTAATTCGAATGCGATTTCAAAAATATATAATGTGAATTATTTTATAAATGCAGTACTAGCTTGTAGGAACAGGAATCACCAGGGACCTCCCTGTACGATATTTTTACGATACCTTGGTGAAAAATCCGTTTTTATTGCGATTCTGTAGGTTTTAGCGGTTCAATAATATTTCTTTTTCCGATTCTGTTACAATTCTAAACAAAATTATATATACATCAATTAAAAATATTTTTTATAAAATCGATTAGATACACTATAGAATAAAATGACATACATTTTTTAATAAATAAATATTTGAGTCTACCGCTTTGTAAACACACAGTTACGTCAACTACTTCATAAACACAACTACTTCATAAACTACTTCAATTAACACAGCTGGAGCAGTTAATTTGCCAATTTCGTAAAATACAAAATGTGAACTTTTTCGTGAATACGGTATTAGCTCGTAGCGACAGCAATCACGAGGGCACTCCTGGTCCGATTTTATCAATGCGATATCTAGCTGATGATTCGATTCGTATTACGATTCTGTATGTTTCACAATTTTTTTTTAATATTCAGATTCGATATTTGTTTTTTTTTTCTTAAGATTTTGTTACTATTCTAAACAAAGTTAACTAAGTTTATCTAATAATATAACTTATTTGCTTTTACCATACGGGACGCTGCGCTGCCTGTCAGTATGTGAATAGTTTAAAGTGTAGGATCATAGAGGAACTGCAACATTGTACTACTTCAAATGCAAAAACCAATCTATAAATTAAAAATGTATTTAAAACAAGATTTTAGATTTTTTCTTTGCAATACACACACAAAAATTGCGATATGTAACAATCGACACCCCCCCCCCATCTTTACTAGTTTGACAATTTCATAAACGCATGATTATGTTTTTGTATGCATTTTTTTTGTAATTATGTGTTTAGGTGCAACATGCTTTATATGCAAATGAGGGATGATGACGTTGATAAAATATGCAAATGGTGGTTATGACGTAACCTGGAGACTTTGTGAGCTTGTCTCAGCTACTTTTCCCTAAACAGCCTTGGCAGCGGTCCTCTCCTGGGGTGTTAGTGCAGCAGCAGCAGCGGGATGCGTACACACACTCTCACACACACACACTCTCACACACACACACACACACTGGCGGGACTGATTGCTCGGGCCCTGTAAAGGCTCACTGCTGAGTTAATACCGCTTATAATCGTGTGTAACAAACGTATGATCATGCCACAACACACACACACACACACACAAATAGTGCAGCTAAACACACACAGATTAAACACACACATTAGCTCGAGCTCGTCTTCTCAACACGCCCCTTTGTAAAGTCACAGAAACACAACCAGCCATTAAATTTCCCGCATTTAAAAAAAAGAAACAAACCCGAAATCCTTTGCAGGAGAAGTTACTTACTTTAGTTTCGCGTTGAGCTGCGTGAAGGGACAGCGACTCGGAAACACACCCGATTATTCGGCGGTATTTGCAGATAAGTCCAGTGTGTGTGTGTGTGTGTGTGTGTTTTTAACGCTGCTTTCTGCTTCTGCTACAAACCCGATCCCCTGCCCCAACCGAACTGCGCATGCGAGCTCTGTTTACGCATGCGCACTAGCGCCACTCAGCGGCTCCAGCTCTGCGCATGCGTACTTTAACCCAAGGTGACTAGAAACATTTGTTTAATGATTAGCATAGATGTTGGATTATAATGCAATAATTATTTTTCTTGCAGCAGTGTCTGTGGATCATAATGTCTGTTGTTGTTGTTGTTGTTGTTTTTTTTACATAACTTATGTTACAAGTTTTAGATATTAAGAATGAAAAATAAAATATATTTGAGTGTCTATTAATTTATATATTTATTTATTATATTTTGCTCAAATAAACCCAAGTTTTCTATGATCAGCCTATTTATTAATTAGCATTTATGAAAAATTTTGTTATAATTTGTTATAATTTGTCTGATTTTATTGTATAGGCTTATATGAACAGAATAAACCTCTTTCTGTGCTGCTCAGTTCGCACTTAAGGGTTTGAATGTATTATTATTATTATTATTATTATAAAAGCATAAGTGTTTTATTATTATTTATAATCAGTCTTTTAATTGATTAACATTTACGTTCTTTATTATTTTTTTATTGCATTAAACAGACTTGTATTAAGATAATATTTTTTCTGGGCTGTTGAGTTTTTAATTAAATGTTATTTTATATAGAAATTAATAGATTAAAAAATAAATAACAAGTTTCTCTTTTTTTCATTAAGACTTTTTTTTTAAACTGATCTTTTTTGGCCAAACCGTAAGTGGTACAGACATGACATTTAGTATAATTGGCCAGTAATGGTAAGTAGTAGTCCCTCCTCTACTCAGGCAAAAGTCACAGGCCCTACTGACCTGATGGTGGCGCTATGCTGCAATGTTTTACTCTTAGGCCATGTTTTTTCTTTTTATGAACCAAACAAAAAAGTTTCATATTTTTCCAGTGATTCTTCGAGATGGTGGCGTAGTGTTGCCTTGCACCTCCAGGGTTCAGGTTCGATTCCCACCTCAGGTCTGTGTCCCTGGAGTTTGCATATTTACCCCGTGCTTGGTAGGCTCCCTCAGGGTACTCCTGTTTTCTCTGACAGTCTGAAGACATGCACAGTAGGAAAACTGGTGTTCCCAAATTGCCTGTAGTGTCTGTGCCCTGCAATGTATTGGCATCCCATCCAGCGTGTACCCCGCCTTGCGCCCAAAGTACAGAATAATCAGTATAGAAGATGCATGAGTGAATGATTTTTTGGGAGTTTAAAAAGAATTTCATTAGCAAACAATTAAAATGTGTCATAATTCTTTATAAAACTCTTGATTATGTGTAACGATACCCAACTCACAGACCTCCATGCCTTCCATCCCAAACGCCCTGCTGTAACAGCACCTCAAGTTGTGCGAGTCAATAGCACGCTGCCCCTGATGGCTGGAGGCAGAAGAGACAACACTGTGGCTTGGGAAAGTTATCAATTCCCCCAAAACTATGAAATCCAATACAGGACATAAAGTTTCTACAGACAATTTTCATTTTTCATTTAATTTTAAAGGTGCAGTTTGTGATCTTAGTGCCCTCTGCTGTCTGATAAGTGAACTGCAATAACACCACATACAGCCCTTCTGTCCATGAAATTACTTTTATTTATTGAGTTGTCTTGTTTAGTCTGCAAGCGCTAACTGTGTTAATTACTGTTTTCTCCTGTTGATTATTTATTTTCCCCTTATTTTATTTTGTAAGTATGTGAAATGCATTTTTTTCTGAGAAAAATTGGACTGTGCTTCACAATGTTGTCCACTGGGTGGCGCCAAAATAACTGATTTGCATCAATAAACGTCAACCGCCACAAAACACATGTTGCCTTTTATGGAGAGGGAAAAATTCCCATCTTTTTTAAAGGCACGTGACATGTTCCTTTTTCTGTTTGTAGTGATATTAGGTACTTTTTCATATTGTGAAGGGTAAAAAATGAAAGTTCATTAATTATTACAAGGGGCGATCAAGTCGAAATAGTGCAGAATAGAGTAAAAACTTCCTTAATTTCTCTGTATAATCCCCTGATACACTCATGCACTAATTATCCCAGTGTTTCACTAGTGCCTGGACACCATCAAGGTAGAAAGTTTTGTCAGTATGCCAGAGCCACGATCAGACGGCCCGGCCTCCCAGGAACGTGATGCCTTACAATAGTTTTCACGAGAAATCCTGGTTTGACTCGAACGCCCTTGTATTAATCACTGTTTTCACAGTGAGCGTTCCCTACTGTAGCATGCAGGTGAATATGCATCTCATTTAAATTGGAAACCTATTATATAACCTGAGTAATAACAGACAAACGCACAGTTGGCACAGTTGTGTGCTCGAGGTGATATCGAGTACAGGTTTGTACAAGTGCTTGAGGTATGACAGACAGATTCCAACCATAAGTGTATAAATAGTAAGTCTAAACTAAGACATTATACATGCTTTCCATTAGTGCTGAAATGTTTGGCCGTTACACCTCCAAAATCCGGTTTCGATTCCCACCCCGGGTTGGTGTGCATGAAATTTCCATGATCTCCTCATGCTTGGAGGGTTCTCTCTGGGTATCCCGGTTTCTTTCTACATTCCAAAGACATGCATCCTAGGCTAACTGCTGTTTCCAAATTCACACAGGATTGACTTCAGGCCACCTGAGACCCTGTCCAAGAATAGGCAGCATAAATAATGACCGGGTGAGTGAATAATTTCAAGAGAAAAAGGAGAGAGAGAGTTTGCATGTTCCCCCTGTGCTTGGTGGGTTTCCTCCGGGTTCTCCGGTTTCCTCCCACAGTTCAAAGACATGCAAATTAGGCTAATTGCCGTTCCCAAATTGCCTGTGGTGTGTGAATGAGTGTGTGTGTGCCCTGTGATTGATTGGCCAGGGTGTACTCCACATCATGCTCCCCCCCCCCCCCCACCCTCGACCCTGTACACAGGATGATGTGGTATAGACGATGAGTGAGTGAATAGAGGAGTAAACCGCTTGGGATGTGCTGTAATGGGAAAATAATCCCAAGCTCCCGTAATCCCCTCAGTGCCACTTCACACCATATAATCGCCGAGTCAAACAACAAAAGAGTTTCAATCCTAATTTAACTATGACCTTCCAGAGTAAACCCTTTGATCTCTGGACAGCTTTGTAGTGTAACAGTGTAACTGATCTGTTTTCCGTAAAGCATAAAAAAAAGGAAACAACATCTTTTTATGCATCTTCCTTTTCTGTGAAGAGGCACCAAACAATATCATGTGATACACTCACACACACACACACACACACATGGTTCCCAGGAAAAACAACCCTTCCATTCAGCCTTCCCTGTCGTACCACAAGGACACAATGAACATTTAACATGACTCACGGTGAATGAGATGGCTTTACCAGTCACACTGTAGTCAATGGCTTCAGACTAGCTTTTTGTTTGTGTGTGTGTGTGTGTGTGTGTGTGTTTAGCTGATTCAGATCAATTCATACCTGTCAGCTGATGATACATTGTCTTCAAAAACTATTTCTTTGCTGTGTGATTCACCATCACATGAAACATGAACGTCAGAAACACTTGTGCATACCTTCGCATACTCAAAGTGCTCTAAGTTAATGAGGTTTAAAGGGACTCTTTCTTTTTTTCCTCTTAGAAAACCTTCCCTGGGAATGCTGAGCCGCTAAAGAGACAAAAGAAAAAAATCAAATAAGGATTACAATGACTAAAGGCGAAGCTTTAAAAACACCTGAGGTTGTATTACAAATGCAAAGAAAGTGCTCTACAGTACAAGCCACATTGTTCAGTTCAGATTATTTTGAGTCAGGTTGGATTGGCATGTCATGAGGGTTCATGTTTGTAATTACAGATGACTCTTATTTAAATGGCATTTAGCAGATGCCCTTATCCAGTGGTGTCAAAAGCCATTACTGGAGTAGACGTATGGATACTAGGGTTTAAAAAGACTTCTTTAGAAGTTGAAGTATCGACTCAAGCTTTTTACTCAAGTAAAAGTGTAAAAGTACTGGTTTCAAAACTACCTAAAGTATAAAAGTAAAAGTAACGTGAGGGGGGAAAAAAGCATTAAGGATAAAAGTTTAGGCTGTGCCACGGGCCTATATACTGCACCAACACCTCATAAACAAAGAGAAAGAAAATGTGTTGTTTTTTTGTTGTATTTTTTAACGGCCATAGTGATTTGGGATTCTGTATATGGCAATTGAAAAAGAATGCATTTTAGTCCAACGCAAATACATTAAAGAACCGTATATGTGTACTACTGAGCATTAACATGTTTCATGGAGAAGAAGATATGAGAACTAGTTGCCTATAAGTATTTTAATGGTGCAAAAAGTCAAACTTCAGAGGCGTGTCATCAGTAACCTTTATTGGAATGTAAATGTACATCCAAGCTTAGCTGCAGGAATCTGTGAGGGCAACATACAGGAAAATTAGTGCACCCAGGGCAGGCTTAGGAACAATTACCCTTGTGTGGTTGTCTACAATAAACATTAGTGCTGTCAGAATGAAGGATTCATCCAAGTGATTAATAAATAAATAAATAAATAAATAAATATAATTCTCATTCTCATTATAATCCGATCTCTTCTCATTCAAGTCACATGACTATCTATCGGATATATATCTTATCTTATCTAGGACCACATCAATTCAGGCTGGGAGTGTGAACGCAGTCATCATATCTGTGTATTCAACGCAAAGGTGGATCCCAGAAGAAAACATTGTATAATATCTCATTTGGGTTATAATCGGACATTGTACCTTAGTTTTAAAAAATAAATAAAGAAATAAAATAGTCATAGTGGCCTGTTTAATGTTTAGCTAATTCAGAGTAATCTGCACTAATCATGTGCTTTATGCTGTAGAGAACTAAACACATGACTGTGTGCAACAGATCTCTAAACAGTTCTTTCCATAAAGTGACCTTTTTGAAAACAGGATCTCTATATAGAAAAATAGAGACTGGGTTTGGCTCAGGGTGTAACGTCATGCTGACGATGCTGGTACTTGGGGAAAATCTCTTAGAGATGAGTTTGTGACTTAAGCTGAACCGAATCCGTATGGGCATAAATCCATATATGCTCATATAACTGTTATGACTGTTATAATAACCTCCACCCTTTAAAGAAGACTTTCCATTACACACTGGAGTTAAGTGGAATAGACGGTTTAGCTTTAATGGAGGGGAAGTCCAACTTTATAACAACACTTTGGCTTAAGGCCCATGTTTGGGTGTAATACTGTGCGGTAAACTTGTTATCAATGTCAACAGAAACAGTTTTTTACCTTTGACCTTAAGCCGTGCACTAATTGCCTTTGTATAAGGAGGGACAAACCAGTTGAGATACGTACAGTAAATATTAGACAATGTGTTGCTTCATAATAGAATGTTAAATATTTATTTTGTAAAAAAAAAAAAAAAAAGGGCGCTGACAGATGCACATACAATGAATGCTTAATCTAAGTGTATAATTTTGGAACAGTGTTTAACTAATGTATTTAAAATATGTATAGTACAGTTATCAAAAAACTTGTATATTGAAGCAAATTTCCCCCATAAAAAATAATAGAAACTCAGATGATTTGTTCCACAACCCAAAAACATTAACATAACAATAATTAATACAAAATATTAAATAAAACGCCGGTCGGGTTCGGCACCTTACTTCCAGCGAAAGGAACTATTAATGCGTCAGCATACCGAGACAATTGGGACAATTTCATGCTCCCAACTTTGTGGGAACAGTTTGGGGACGGCCCCTTCCTGTTTCAACATAACTGCGCACCAGTGCACAAAGCAAGGTCCATAAAGACATGGATGAGCGAGTTTGGTGTTGAAGAACTCGATTGGAGTTCTGACCTCAACCTGATAGAACACCTTTGGGATGAATAAGAACGAAACTGCAAGCCAAGCCTTCTCGTCCAACATCAGTGTCCGATCTCACAAACACGCTTCTGGAAGAACGGTCCAAAATTCCCATGAACACACTCCTATCTCTCTATATATATACTTCCCCAGAACTGTAGCCTGTCCAACATCCGCCCCACTAACATTCCAACATTGCTGCTAAGAACTGAAGGCGGTTATAAACTTGCGGTTTGCTCCACCCCCGCATGCGTTAGCCCCACCCAGACTGTGTTATTTATTATTAAAGCTCAGGAAGGCTAATTATTACTGGTAATTAGTATAACTTGTGCAATATTTTCTTATCTTGGACAATCATGTTTGAACTGTTTGAACTCTACTGTTTGCACCAAGATTCAGGTCCGACTTCACATACTGTACATTCCATTCTATATATTTTTTCTATTTATTATGTATTACTGCGATTATTATGTGTTTATTCTTCTGTTTATTCTAACATTTCCTATTGCTGCTGGTCTCTAAGAGCTACCAAACACAATGACAATAAAGTCTCTCTTTATCTCTTTAGATCAAAAAGGTCTCTTGCTAAGATGATTAGGGTAAGAAAGTTGCGTGTTGTTGCTGACTCATGAATCCATATTTACTTTAGGTACAAGGAAGTGGTTTAAAAGGGTGTGTGGGTGTGTGGGTGTATGTGTGTGTGTAAAAATTGTAAATGGGGAAACCCTTTTCCTTGTTCCTTATCATTAAAACAGAGTTAACCTGTCCGTAAGGACATTACGGATGAGGAAGAAAACATGACCTGTCTAATTATTAAATAAATCTAATTATCTGTCATGATTCAGCATTTGTGCGCTGAATGCATCTATTCATAGAAAGTTCAAACCTAATTATAGAATATCTGCTGCCATTATGGTATTGGCCATGATTAAAAAAAAAAAACAAAAACAGACCAGTGGATGCAAACTGCTCTGAACAACAACTATAATTACACTCGATACAGATGCATATTTAACATTTCAGCAAAAAAAGCTTGACTAAGAAGCTTGGAATTCATAACAAGCAAAACAAGGCATGAGAACATCACCCGAAATATTTTATTATTCCACTGTAGAAAAACCTTCAAGACAGAGTCATATTTGGTGTATTGGTTTAAAAAAAGAGTTTACACCAATCAGCCATAACCTTAATACCAAGTGAAGTGAATAACGTTATTTGCTCCAATTATGTATTGGATGATGATATATGGATAAATGACTGCAGATACTCCTGGTCTGCAGAGGTCAGGACCAGCAAAATGTGGTCCAAGGAAGGAAAACCAGTAACAGGGTCATGGGCGACCAAGTCTCAGACCAAGATACTGTAGGTCCATCTGGTCCGATTCAATAGAACAGCTGCTGAACAAATAGTCCTGGCTCTGATTGGAAGGAGTAAGAACCATCACAGTTTGTTGCATATAGGGCTACATAGCTCCAGACCAGTCAGGGTGCCCATGCTGACCACCAAAAGCTCCTACGATGGACTTGTGAACATCAGAGCTGGACCACAAAGCAATGGACGATGGTGGCCTGATCTGATGAATCGCGTTTTTTTCATTTCCACATGACGCTACCATCAGTCCAGTGTCATGCCAACAGTAAAGCATCCTGAGATCTTTTATGTGTGAGAATGTATGCATTCTCAGCTAAGGGAGTGAACTTATGCACTATTTTGTTCAAGAACACAGCCATGAATAAAGAATGGTACAAAAAACATTCTCCAAGAACAACTTCTCCCAAGCATCCAAGAACAGTTTGGTGATGAACAATGCCTTTTCCAGCACCATGGAGCTTCTCGCCATCAAGTGATAACTAAGTGGCTTAGGAAACGGAACATCAAACATTTGAGTCCATGGCTGGGAAACTCTGGAGAACTTGTGGTCAATCTTTAAGAGGCAGATGGACAAACAAAAACTCCAAGCATTGATTATGCAAGAACGGGCTGCCATTAGTCAGGATGTGGCCCATACGTTGATGGACAGCATGCTAGGGCAAATTGTAGAGGTCTTGAAAAAGACACTGCAAATATTGACTCTTTGCATAAACTAGGGACTGTGGAGGTCAATTGTGACCATTGTATTTATTCCCATTTTTATAACCATGTCAACATTTACACTCTTTTTCTTCACACACTACGAGCAATTTGTGAACGCCAGTTAGACTAATCTGCATGTCTTTGGACTGTGGGAGGAAACCGGAGTACCCAGAGGAAACCCACCAAGCACGGGGAGAACATGCAAACTCCATGCACACAGACCTCCAGGCGGGAATCAAACCCATACACTGGAGGTGCGAGGCGCAAGGCCCAATACAAACCTTTTGACACTGTAATTATAATTCAGTATACCATAGTAACATCTGCGAAAAAGATCTAAAAACACTGAAGCAGCAGACTTAATGAAAATGAATGCTTGTGTCACTCTTTAAACTTTTGACCACAGCTGTACACTTCTACATGAAAACAGTGTTCCCTAATGGCAGTGCTCTCCCTCAGTGGCTCCAAGCCTTGTAGAGGGTCGGGCCTGTTTTGGTAAAACAAGGGGAACTACATGATTATTGGGAAGATTTTTTTTTTAACCCCACCATAACCTTTAGACTGACTGCTGCTTGTCCAGTAGTACACATACTGTAGGGTATAAAGCTATAATACGTTATTAAGAAGCCAGATAAGTTTTACATCAGCTTCCTCCAAGACATGTTGGAAGTTTGCTTGTTTACCAAAGTTGGTCGACTGATCAAATAGCTAATAAATAATAATAAAAAAAAAAAAACATTTGCAGCTGTGCAAACCACACACCGAAATTAATCCTCGCGTCTTCCGAGCAAGTTTTATTTTAAATCCGATGGGTGCATTCATTAGAAAAATGCACGCTGTGGTTTAATTGCTGGTTTATTTTTTTTTTATATACTTCTTACAGTAAACGCCAGGCATTTCACCACACTAGCTGTTCTTACTGAAGTGACACATCACATCAAGTTCCTCTTTATGGTGCGTAAGCAGCTGATTTAGCACTTTGAAACGAAAGTTTCAGCCGAGTCACACGCCTTTTACAACGATCTCGCTTGCACTTTAATCATGTGTTAGAAAAGCTGTTTTTTGCAAATAAAAACGCAACACATATGAAGGTCATGACTGCAGGCAGGCAAAGATCGAGTTTAGGATTTCAGTGTTCAGTTTCCTGTCGCTCACTAGAGGGAAGATCTAAGCTGCAGTCAGCAAACTGTGGAAAGTCCCTGACATTCTGTCTGACCGTAAACCAGACAAAGGTTAAAATCTGCTTCCTAGGATGCCTATAAACTGATGAAGCCCTGTGTTGACCAATGCAGCCAGCTTCTCTTTGCTTTTGAGCTTTAGATACGGGAAGTGATGTATATATATATATACACAGTGTGGATGGGGGATTTGTGCCCTCCGTAATTAAGCACATAACCCTGAAATTACCGTGTAGATAAATATAATTTTCTCATTCAGTGACACAGGTTTTAATTAAGCACCTTGAGAAATTTAAAAGATTCGCCATTGCAGCCTGGAGTTTGGGGTGGAGCTAACTCTTGTGGGCGGAGTAACGCGTCCGGCTTTAATGTACAATCGATGTATGATTTTTCTTTTCACATGATGTTCTTTTCCATGGAGACGGCTTTAAAAAATCCGAGTTATGAAAAAAGTAAAATATTTAATAAATACTTATGCATAAAAAAAAACAATCTTCATCAAAAATCAACCCAAAAAATTGAACAAATTTCATTGTATTATTATCTTAGTAGAGGATTCATTTATTTAAACTGGCATCTTAAACAATCATAAGTCATTACTGATATGCTCCAAAGCTGAGGACAACAGCCTCCTGCCCACATGCTACACACCGCGGGAAGATTTTGAGAACTCAATCAGCCTACACGCGTGTCTTAGAACCGTAAGAGAGCACAGACTACCCAGGGGAAGCCCACACATTCAAAATAAATAGATAAACACAGATCAAAGGTGAGATTCAAACCCACAACCTAACCCATAACCCACCTGAGAATTGCTTAGTTAAAAATGAAACTGTGTGTGTCAGAAGTCAATGCGATTCCTAGTCACACTTTTATCAGTGTTGCAGCCGTGCTACACTGAAATGCAACACTCTCCAAGACCATCTGAATAATAGAATGCGGCTTATGTTATTCAATAACAAACACATTTTTTTTCATTCATAAATGCTCTGGCTATTAAACACATTAATAAAACATGAATTTTTAAAAGTGAATAAAAATACTAGCACTGTTTTCTATGTAAAAAAAAAACTTAAATTGTTTACAGAGTGCATTAGATGTTTCCCACGAACATTGTTGCTTTTCCAGCACAACAAGTCATGTGTGAGAAGAAGTAAAAAAAATATATATCTTTTTTTTTTTAGCTTTTATTTCATGATCTGACATGAAAATTAAAAGTTTCACCGTAGCAAAATGTGTTAAACGTCTTTGTTGTCTATACCAAAATGTAAACTTGAAAATCACTATGTAACATTATATTAGAAACTTTAAACTTCCTCTTTTTATGAAAAGCACAACAAGCACGTAGTCTCCTGAAGTTTGGATGCTTTGAATGCAATCCCCATTCCATTTAATCCCAAAGGTGCTTGATGGGGTTAAGGTCAGGTCTCTGTGTTCAGGCTGGTCATGTTTTTCCAAACTAAACTCAGGAAACCATGTATTTATAGTCCTTGCTTTGTGCACTGGGTCATATACACATAAACAGAACTTGGAGAAATATTAGATCTCTCGCATCAAAAGCAGTTATTGTGTTATTTTCTTTTCTTTTCTTTCTTAAAAAAAAAAAAAAAAAAATCTTTCATTTTTTTCTTGTGAAGCTGCTTTGGGACAATGACCATTGTTAAAAGCGCTATATAAATAAAATTGAATTGAATTGAATTGAATTGAATTATTGTTAATTAAACTATCACAGACCAGGAGTTTGATATATTATGTTTAACAGAAACCTGGATTAAACAGGATGGAAAAACACGGACTCAAATTTAATGCATTTAAAGTTCTCTATAGTAACATAAAAGGTGTAGTTACAAATATGAAGTCAGCTCAGTCGATCCCACTAATTATCATTTACAGACCGCCAGGACCGTACTCTGAATTCCTCTATATAGAAATTTGCGGATTTCCTCTTAAACCTTGTCGTCTCCGTAGACAAAGTGTTAATTTCTGGAGACTTCCATATTTATTTAGAGCATGCAGAAGACCCTTGTCTTGTCTCAATTAAATTGTGTCATAGTGATAATGTACGCACAGCGCCGTGCTACCGTATTAAACCTTCACATCAGCTACCACACAGAGCTTTATCAGTAATCTCCCAGAGTTACCAACTTTGATTGGATCACCGTCTGACCCCACAGAACTCGATCAGGCGACTGAATATCTACAGTCAACATTTACTTATACCTTAGATAATGTAGCTCCAGTTAAAAGGAAAATGATTAGAGATAACAATTGCTAGTAAATTGATTAAAAATAATAAATTGCTAGTATTCCAAATAGCATGAAAGGAGAGCATCCTGAACTATGAAAAAAAGCTCTTAGTGATGCTTATCGACAATAACAAAAGTAATCCTAGATTTTTTTATTTAATACCGTAGCTACATTAACTAGAAACAGAACTAATGCAGAAATCTCCACAACAACAACATAGTAGTTAGGATTTAAAAAATCATAATGGTCTTTAAAACCAAACAATTTAGGTTATACAGATGTTTAACTAATCAAACCACATCAGAACCTAGAATACTTTACTCCCCTTGGAACTAATTTCACTCATCTCTTCTTCAAAATCGTCAACCTGTGTATTACTGTAGATCCTAAACCGACCCATTTTCTTAAACAGATCGTACCAGCAATAACAGAACCCCTGTTAAAAATAATTAACTTTTCACTCAGCATTGGGTATGTTTCTAAATCCTTTGAATTAGCAGTTATTAAACCGTTAAGTAAGAAACCTGACCTTGACCTTGTCAGCTATCCTATTACAGGTCGATATCAAACCTCCACTTTATTTCTAAGATTCTGGAAAAGGTAGTAGCACAGCAGCTATGTTCATATCTACAGAACGTAGGAATGGCATAAACGAACTTCATCAATCAGGATTTAGGCCTCATCACAGCACAGAGACAACACTCGTTAAATGGTAAATGACCTACTATTGGCCTCAGGGTTGCGTCACTATACTTGTTTACTCAACTTCAGTGCAGCTATTCATTATAGTATTATTCTTCCCATATTAGAAAATGTAGTAGGAATTAAGGGAATGGCCCTCTCGTGGCTTAGATCCTATTTGACTCATTGTATCAGTTCGTAGATTTAAATGGTGACCATTCTGCATGTTTTAAAGTGGAGTTTGTTGTTCCACAGGGTTCAGTTTTAGGCTCAGTGCTTTTTTCTCTTTACATGCTTTCTCTGGGCAACATAATTCGTAAGCATGGTATTATTTTTCATTGTTATGCTGATGACACACAGTTATACGTCTCAGCAAAACCAGATGAAAAATATCAGCTTACTAAAGTTGAGCAATATGTGGACATAAGAGACTGGATGCTAATTAACTTCCTTCTGCTTAATCTTGATAAGACGGAAGTTCTAGTCATGGGACCACAAGCAGCTTGAAGCAAGCTTTCTGATCACACTGTAACTTTAAATGGCCTTTCTGCTCCATCAAGTGTAACATCAACAGTAAAAGACCTCGGTGTGATTATAGATTCCAGCCTTTTATTCGAAGCTCATGTAGATAATATTACAAGGATAGCATTCTTTCACTTCAGAAATATTGCCAAGATGAGAAATATATTGTCACTACACAATGCAGAAAAACTAGTTCATGCTTTTATCACCTCTAGGTTGGACTATTGTAACTCCTTACTGTCTGGTTATTTAACTAGTCCAGCTTCAATTAGTCCAGAATGCAGCAGCAAGAGTCCTCACTAGAACCAGAAGATATGAGCACATCACCCCTATCTTATCCAGACTGCATTGGCTCCCTGTGAAATTTTACATCGATTTTAAAATACTACTATTGATGTATAAAGCATGAAATGGTCTCGCGCCGCAGTATCTGAGTGAACTGATTGTGTCTTGGAATCCGCCACGCCTACTTCGATCAAAGGATGCAGGCTGCTTGTCAGTACCGCGTATTATGAAAACTACAGCAGGGGGCAGAGCTTTTTTATACAAAGCTCCAAAGTTATGGAATAGACTTCTAATTAATATTCGAGACTTAGACCCAGTCTCAGCGTTTAAGTCTAGGCTAAAAACCTATTTATTTAGCCAAGCATTTTTGTAAATAGATTCGCCTTAGGTAAAGAAGCAGATCTGGGGGGCTCATGGACGTAGAGTATTATGGTGAACTGGTATGTTTAGATGCTGTCTTCCCCACTCTTATTGATCACTCAGGTTTGTTGACGATGAAGTGATTGGTCACTTTACATCACAGGGAGCCCTCATGTCTGTGTTTCCTTCTGGCTCTCTCGCCGGAGTCTCTGCTTGCACTCTACACTATTTACAGTATTTACATTCACATTATGCATTGTTTGACTGTGACCATATCTAACTGCCATCTCTCCTTCTCTTCTACTCTCTCTTCTCCTCTATCCCTTCTCCTCTCTTCCTCCCTCTACCTGTCTTTCTGTCAAGCTATACATGTCACTCCTGAGCTGCCAGTGATCCAGACCTCCTCCGCCCCCTGGAGCTGTATGGCTCATCCTGGTGTCCTGCTTCTGGTTGGAGATCTCGTCGCATGGATGACCCGTGTGGTCTGCCTGGGATGCATGTGGTCACTGGGGACGGTTCCACTTTTCCACGAAGACGATCCTGTCCTTGGCTGATGCAGACAGCTGTTCTCTGAGGACTAGTGACTTCAGTTGCTCGATACTTCGGGACTGGAGTTTCCTACAGTCTACCTGAGCCTCCAATAACAAACTGGACTCCATGTTAACTTCAACACATCACCTGTTATACTGAACTTTCAGTCTCACACAGTATGATGCAGATCAATCCCTGCTATCCGTTTCACCCAAATGGGGATGGGTTCCCTGTTGAGTCTGGTTCCTCTCAAGATTATGTGATTTGGATGTTCCCCTATGGTGATATTAAATCTGTTATTTTTTGCTGGTATAGACCGATACTGATACTGGATATCGAATTAATGGCACATTTAACAAAACATCTTACAAAATCCAAATTCTGAAAATTATAATTTTGCGCAATAGCCATCAGGAATTAGGGAACCTTTTGCACTACATAACAATGGGTTTCATTTTCAAATGTGCTGACTCAAAAAACTTATTATGCTTATCATGTTTTGGCATTTGACAAAAAAGTCCCTAATAGAATTTAAATGTGGAAAAAACATCAAACAGTGCAGTTGAAAATCATTGAATTTAACCCTTACTGTTCCTTGAACAGAAATGATAAACTTCTGTATAAGGATATACGTATTTTCAGTGTTTTGCAGTAAATAATTTAAAAGATTTGTTCTGGGTTTGTCTGATGTTCTGTATACACTTTATGTGCCTACACTGTCTCAGTGAGAGATCTTGCTAGTAGGGATGCCAGTCAAAAATCTTTGATTTTCACAAGACCTTGGAACAAATGGAATTACTATCATAATTTGTCATGTGCTAGATATACATATACAGGCCTATATACTGAACAGTACATTGGTAGCTGTGGCACAGCACATGCTATTGTATGCAGAAGTTAATTTGACTAGAGTTATTTCCTCCTGAGTTTAATCTTTCTTGACCGTAAATATGAAAATCACCTTCTTTTTGCTTTGGTTGTTTTTCCTCTTCGCTTTTTCTCTCATGGTTCATCACACTTTTTCTAGGTACATTATACTGTACATATACCCACTGTGTATCTTGTCCAGCCAACAGTTTACTCTTTTTTTTCAATGTTTAATTATGGTTCAAACTTGAGATATTTAACTGATGGGAATTTTAGCCAGTCAGACTAGACTAACCATGGCTGGATTCAGCAGGATGCAACATGCTCCAAGGTTTGGCTTTGACTAATTGATGAAATATTAATTTTCCCCGAAACAGCTGAGCGATGATGGGAAGTAAATGAGGATGTTTGTAAGATTGTGTAAGATTGCTCGGTCGGTATTTCCTTCACAATCGTGACAAAGGAATTCCGCTTTTCACTATCGGGTAATGTTTCCCTCTATAGACTGTGACACACCATAGTCTGGCATACATATCAGCTACCATGCTACAGTCTCAGCTACAGTACTATGAAAAAGTATTTAACCCCATTTACCATTTTTTTTTAGTGGGGATATTGGTCGAACTTAAGAACATCAAATAAATTGGAATACTACACAAAGATAACCCGAGCAAATACAAATGGCAAAATGATTTCATTTAGTGTGGGGGGGGGGGGGGGGGGGGGGTCGGTATTTCCTTCACAATCGTGACAAAGGAATTCCGCTTTTCACTATCGGGTAATGTTTCCCTCTATAGACTGTGACACACCATAGTCTGGCATACATATCAGCTACCATGCTACAGTCTCAGCTACAGTACTATGAAAAAGTATTTAACCCCATTTACCATTTTTTTTTAGTGGGGATATTGGTCGAACTTAAGAACATCAAATAAATTGGAATACTACACAAAGATAACCCGAGCAAATACAAATGGCAAAATGATTTCATTTAGTGTGGGGGGGGGGGGGGGGAAGCTGTCCAAATCTGCCAAATCTGCCTGTCCCTGTATGAAAAAGTAATTTCAGAATTACTTTATTATTGTGCCACCCTTGGAGGCGAATACAGCATTAAGTGGCAATGAGTCTTTCGTATCGCTGTGGAGGAATTTTGGCCCACTCTTCTTTGCAGAATTGTTTTAATTTAGCCACACTGGGGGGTTTCGAGCATGAATGATCATTTCAATCGGATTTAAGTACAGACTTTGACTAGGCCGCTCCAAAACCTTACTTTAATTGGTGGTGGACTTGCCATTGTGTTTCCTATTGCCCATAATTCTTGGAGATAATCAAAATGTTTGCAAATGTGAAACAAGCCTTTGTGTGTGTTTTTTTTTTGTTTTGTTCAGCAGTGGCTTTCACCTTGGAACTCTCCCATGGATGTCATTTTTGCCCCCAGTCTGTTTCTTTTTGTTGAATCATTAACAGTAAGATGAACATTAACCGTGACAAGTGAGGCCTCCAGTTCTTTAGATGTTGTTTCTTTTATGAGCTCCTGGATGAAGTTTTGTTGTGCTCTTGGAGTAATTTTGATATTTAACAATCCTTGTTCTGTGCAAAAATGCATTCCAAAGTTCAGCTGAGACTCATATAAAGCTTCTAAAGACCCATTAACCTTAATCAGGGCTTTTAAAGTTACAGTGTGTTTATTTCTAGCTTATCTCTTTTTTGCGGTTCATTTGAATGCGCCACCTTAAGAATTTTCGTCCTTAAGAACTGAAATTTTGCAGGAAATTTGCTCAAGATGTGAAGAATTTTCAGCATACGAGCAACCGAACCGAGCCAAACCGAATGCCGAATGTTTTAGTGTCTGTGGAAAGCCAAGTGAAGTCCCAAGAATGTTAGTAAACTCAATCCATGTTCTCTGTTAAATAAGACCCGTTGGCGATCCTTCCTATGAAGTCTTTTTGAGATGGACACGATTTCTGTGAAGCCACACCCACCTGTCTGGAGTCTGGATGCAGAAGATCCTTCAGCAACCTAATTCATAAAACAGAAGGATTTCTCTTGCCCTTGTTTGGTTACACTGTATTATAAGTAAATCCTCTTCAAGGATGAAGTGGCATTCCTGGCACTTCTTTATTCTGCAATAAAGGCTTTCTGTGAATGACCACAGTTCGTATTAATGGGCTGTGGTTTCCTGTTTACGTGTATATATATATGTCCCGGTGCTGATAAAGCCGTGTAACATCAGTTCATGCAGTTACTGTTATGGCTGTGCCGAACCAAACAAAGCCTTCTTGCAGTGCAGGAAATACTCGTTTCCCTATTCAAACTCCAGTGACAAAAAGCTTTTCTGGTAAATCTGTTGAGATAAACAGAAAGTGAAAGTAACCACTGCCTATAAGGCAAGATCTTTAGTCAGACATTGGACTGAATCCATAATGCATAAACATGCCATTCTTTATAAACTACAATCATGCACTTGTATACATGATTTATTTTCCTAGCATGCACTTTTCAATACACCCTAATTCATCTGTCATGTATCGTAAGAAAGTATACACTCAAATTATAGAAAAAAGTAAATAAGTAAGTGGGACCAAAACGCTCTCAAAGTGCTTCACAGTAATGACAAGAAAAACATAAAAGCTGAAAATTAAAAACATGAAACATATTAAGATCTTGAACAAAAACACTAGAGGTTATACAAACACTCTATACAAATAGGGCAATAAGTAAGCCCTGATCAGAGGACCTTATAGTTCTACTTGTGCTGTACAGCTTCAGTATATATGAATGTATGCAGTAATGTTAACTTCGTCAGCTATTTTCAATTTTAGTCTAAGTAAAAGTCTCTGTTTCATATTCAGTCAATCTTTGCATCTGTATCTTTTGTTAAGTCAAGTTTTAGTTGACTGAAAGTCTGGACGTTTTAGTCTAGTTTTAGTCAATGAAAACACAACATTTTAGCAACAAGATTATTATTAGTTAACCCTACAGTTAATCTAGTCTAGCCCAAACCCTCATTTAATGGTTTAGTACAAAATCATTTTATAATCTTAACATTTAAATGCGATTTTTTCAGCTAATTATATTTATTTTAACATACATTTATTATTATTTTTAACATAACAACAACTGCTGCATGTCCATATATACATTAGCAGGATTATTATGGTATGTCCTGATGCGTCTCTTCAGGTTTGTGGTCCCTCTTCTGGTTTAGAGGTTTTTTAGTAGCCTGGCTGCAACATTGTGACCCTCATCTAAACGATCTAGGTAAGTTTTCCTCATGCAGGTAAAACAGTAGTCTGGACAGGATAAAATAAACATGTTAATAATCCTCTCCAGTTCTGTTTGGGGCAGAATGGGCCTCAACAAACCACATAATTTACACGCAGGTCAACACGCAAAGCCTAGCTCACGTGGTCACCTATTTCAGTTTACCTGGAGATAAAAAAGATAACCTTCAGACTTTCTCTCACCTTTAGAACAAAACAACTTCAGTTTTGTCTGGATGTCATCATGAAAAATTATTACCCATGTTATTTTTTACTTGATTTTAATTTAATGTTGTATATTTTAAAGCGATTTGTAGTACAGACAATTTTGCGATATTATGTGGCTTAAACAAGAAATATAGTTAATTATATTTTTATACCTATTTTATTTATATTATTTAATATTATTAAAAAAATTCTTTATACCTACTTTATTATCTGCCCAGGAGGAAGCATGTACATAACAAAATAGGACGCAAGAGAGAACCCTGAGGGACACCATAAAACAACGCTTGAGTTAATGAGACATAGTTTTGAGAGATTACTTCTTCCATACTTCTTTCAAAAAAGTAAGACAAGAACCACTCCAGGGCTGATCCACAGACACCAACGCACTGTCGACCAAGTTGCTGTGGTCCACCCTATCAAAAGCAAAAACCGAGGTCCAATAATAACATCCTGCACAGTAACTGGATAGCACTCTTTGCCTCAAGTATAAAAAGGATGCGGATAGGAGCATCCAGAAATCTGAGTTAGATGGATGACAGGAGAACACTATACATAGTGCTGACAGCAATGAGTAACATATATGATATGGAAAAAGGAAAAATAGTTAAGGAAAAGGAAAAATAATCGAGCCTGGCCGGGAATCAAACCCGGACCCTGGAAGTGCAAGGCAACAGTGCAAACCACTACACCACCGTACCGCCTATTAATATACACATATAGCAAAAATATAAATGTTTTATTTAAAAAAAAACAGTGATCTTTGTAAAAACAGTGCATTACAAAGTACAAGGTTTTTGTCCCATTACTGCAGTGCTTTTCTCACTTGGTTAAAAAAAGCAGTTTTGAGTCATTTAATCCCGACAACAGTTGCGCAACACTACATAAGAAAGGAAACGGAAGTCTAATAAAAAGAAAGAAAAACCAGATGTGTGAGTTGCTATATACAGTACATTTATAAACTATTATACAGAATTATACAGAAAGATGAAATTATAAACACTGCTTTGTTGCACATAATATTTTATGTGATATTATAAAGTACATACATTGATAAAAAGGTTTTATAAAACTTTCATAAAACATGTGTCTGTGTGTGCGCTAATGGATAGGTTACTCTGAGTTTTGATTAAAGAAAAAGTGCCAGCACAAAGGTTAAAACCTCTATGAAAAAAACAAACAAACATAAATATATATTATCAAAGTTATATTACATTATTACAAAAGTCAGTAGTAATAATAATAATAGTCTAGTAATAGACTAAAAAGGCTACCAAGCTGCTGGTTGTCATTGTGGAAGTACTGATACGCACATACTGGACGTGTTGGTCAACAAAGGTATAAAACGCGTAATAAAAGTGATGAAGTGACGTTGCATCTCGTTCTGATCTTAGACCATGGACACGTGGTCTGACATTTTTTCAGTTATTATCTTCTATAAGTTACCATTAATTGTTTACACGGTTGCATCTCGTCATACAGTACAACATGTCGTTATTTGTGTATAAAGACAGCACAAAGTAAAGTAAAGCTTGGAAGAACATAGACTGTTGGTTCCTTCAGTGTGTGCATGACTAGTGCAGTTAAGTTCATTTGTTTACTGGTTAATAACGCTGGTTCAAATTCCATTTTTGGAGGTATATAGACCTTCAAGCTACTGCATTTTCCTGGACACGACAGTAGGAACTTTCTAGTGTGAACAAACAGAGACACTGAAATGAAAGGACATTTTCAACAAAGGGCAATTCGGTTCCTTGAATGCATTTAGCAACTCCGTTGACTTTTCCATTCCTTTGAGAATTCACACCTCCACAGGACATCATTATCTGTCACTATCCTGTCCATCTTTCCCAGAATGCCTTTCTCTCCACAGCAAGGCTCTCTAGCACTGGTCATGTGCATCGCTCTCTTACTAACATAACGCTTGACTTAAAAGGTTCCCCGTCTTCTTCTTCATTATAAGCATCGAGGATGATGAGACGGTTTCTGTTTCCTAGAAGAACGTCTTGGAGATTGTTTGTCTGCAGTCCTGATTCCGCTTCGAGAGAAATCCTATCTCGGATGACGAAACGGCTTTGTGCTATGAGGCTTTGTTGGGTCCTTCTTTTCCATCCTCGAGCATATTTTTACCGAGGTCGAGGAGCTCGTCCTGCATGTTGTAATAGATGTTTTCTCTGCAAAGCACAAAATAGGTTGAGTTAAGTATTTAGATAATTAATTAGGATTTGTTAGACATAATGACTCATATCAAGCACACTGCAGTATCCCATGTTGGGAAAACACATGCACCACATGAGATCATTTAGGATATAATAAAATCTTGCTCCTGACTCATTTACAGTAGTTTGTGTAAGTTTTCACCCCCCTCTCGTCCTTGCTGGTTTTATAAGTAAAAACTGAAATAGACTTCGTTTGGGATCATAGGTCATGAATCTACACAAAATAACTTGTAATGTTAAAGCAGAAGAAATCCAGAGTGTAATACAAAAATATAAATGATGTCATGTAAGTATTCCACCACAATTGCACTGAAGTAATCAGACATCATTGGGTATGCGCTCGCTCCTTCGCTCACTCATCGTCTGTACCGCTTTATCCTGTACACAGGGTCAGGGGGGGGCCTGGAGCCTATCCCAGGAGGCACGAGGTGGGGTACTCCCTGGGCGGGGTTCCAAACCATCACACTATGGCCAATTTGGGAACGCCAGGCACCCAGAGGAAACCCATCGAGCACAGGGAGAACATGCAAACTCAAGTTGTGGATTGAACCCGGACCCTGTTGGTGCATTGTTGCAGTGTTTGAAAAACTTCCAACACTCTTCATCACTCTCCCGACCATGTTTGGAGCATCATGCTGAGAATTATCCTTGGCGTCTATGACTAACGGGTTGCGTTCTAGTGACTCATTGCACCAGAAATAAACCAGGTGTTTCCAATGATCACGTCAAAGGAGGAATGTCTACCACTTACTAAAACCTTACTTATTTTCAGTTGTAAAACATTTCCGAACTATGTTGATTGTCCATTCCCCTTAAATTCAAGAAGCGTTCAGGTCAACCTGGGACTTTTGATCGTGCAGAATAACAGAGCACAGTTCCGAGAGTGAAAATGACCTTTACTTCTCTATATAATCCCCTGCTACAGTAATCGAGTCACCTCGGCCGGGATCGTCGTTCACAGACGTACAGACTTCTTTAAAACGTTTGCAAAATTCAAATGGTTTGCTAAGAGTCTTTCATCAGAAATCCATCGGAAATTTCAACACCAAGTCCCGGTTTGACTTGAACGCCGCTCATATAAGGAATGGGATATTTTGTGTTGCATATAATCCCAATGAAAACCAGCTCAGTTCCAGTTTATATCCAAAATTTCTAAAACTTCACCTCTGCAATACATTCACTTTGGACTTTCGTTTTCGTAACCATCTGCAATTCAACAGAAACATGATTACATGGAGTTAAAATAATTTGACCCAGGGGTAACGTAAAACTCATGCTCATGCGCTTCGGTCATGTGATCTCTGCTACAGTACTGTAGGTTTAAGGAATGATGACTTCCAGAGCTCTGCGTTTCTGAGTTTGCATTGTTGAAGCCTTTTGGGAATATGATTAAATCCAAAAAGGATTCTGGTTTTTTTTGGGTTTTTTTGCTTGACATCAAACATTATCTGCTCTCGCTCACATCATGAGTCTGTTTTTTAATCCTGGTGAGTCCCGCGTGGGTGGACTTACGGTACCAGTCTCTACCAGATTTTTTCATGCATTTACCGAATGGTAGGACGCCCGCTTACAAGATAGACGTTTTTAAGGTAGCTGTGTTACTCTAGCATTAATGGGAGCAGCAGGGTGAAATTTATACTTTGATCAGGATCAGAATTATTAAAATTATTCTTTTTTAAATACTTCAGTTTAGAAGCTACTGAATATACAACAGTGTTTTATTATGAGGAACATAGTCCAAGTGCTTCTGGGCTGCAAGATGATTTATTGTCTAGACGGCGTCAAAAACGACCATACATGCTGTTCACAGGACTGTTTTAAACGTGATGCACTCTAATCATGAATGGCTGAGCAACTCATATCCACAGAACTCTCTGTTTTATTCATATCAGCGTGATTAACTGCATTGTCTGTTTGACAGTTCACAGGAAGTTGCTCTGTATGACTTTGATTACTGCAGCATACTAACAAAACACACACACACACACACACACACACACACACTTTGATTATGCACAAACATCATGATTTTTCCAACAGCCTCCTCTCTTTTCAGCAAAGAACACCCCCCTCCACACACACACACACACACACACACACACACCCTCATCCTCCCCCCTCGCTCTTTATCTCCCACATGTTTTTGTGCAAAGGGGAAAAAAAAACACGTACACCTCGTACCCTAAGAGCAGTGCATGTGGGAGTGTGGAATCAGTCTTCGTCTCTGCAGTTTTGTTAGACTCGGGGTGTCTTTGATTTACTACATCTTGCCGAATATCGCTTTTTCCATTTAGCACTGTGGAAAAGAGAGCAAACAGAAATGTCAAATGTTTAAAATGAATCACTCGGAGGAAAAACACAAAATGGCATGTATGACAAGGCTCTCGGTGCGATTTTTTTTGGGAAAAAAAAAAGCGTTTTATTTACTGTAAATCATGAAAGAAAAAGATCTTACACTCTGATGTAATAACGTTGATATTTTCCTTAGAATAAGATTTTTTTTGGAGTAAATCTGAAAAAAAAAGAAAAGGAAAAAAAAAAAACAGTTAAGGCTCGTTAATTGAATGATGATTCTCAAAATCTGACCTGAAGTAACCTGTTGATTCATTTTCTATAACAGCAGCTCTGTTTAAGGTTTATAATAATGCACACATTCTAACACATTAACTAACTATGGTTGCTATGGTAACAGCTTACTCAGGACTTGTATAATGGATGTTTAACATAAACATTTTTCATTATTATTATTATTATTATTATTTATTTATTTATTTATTTTAAACGTAAGTGCTGATATGATGGATTTTTTCTTCTTTCATTTTGTAGACACATATTTACTTAACACTTATGGAAGTCCCAACTATTGACTTCTAAAGGCACGGTTCTCAAAAAGGTGTAGTCTGGGAATTCCAAGGGGTTTGAGACAGACAGATGTGTAATTTTAGTAACTTTTTTTTTTAAACACTGACAATCAAGGAGATAATAATAATAATAATAATAATAATAATAAAATGTTCGCTGCTTACTTAAATTAAATTAATTTTTTTCTTTTATAAATTTAAGTCTGACTAATAAAAATAATAATAATTAAATGTACATAAATATTATTATTATTATTATTATTATTATTATTATTATTAATAATAAAATGTTCGCTGCTTACTTGAATTAAATTAATTTTTTCTTTTATAAATTTAAGTCTGACTAATAAAAATAATAATAATTAAATGTACATAAATATTATTATTATTATTAATAATAATAATAATAATAATAATAAAATGTTCGCTGCTTACTTGAATTAAATGTATTTTTTTCTTTTATAAATTTAAGTGTGACTAATAAAAATAATGATAATCATATGTAAATAAATATTATTATTATTATTAATAATAATAATACATAGTTGCAAATATTCGCCTAATATGTTAAATATCTGACTAGAGTAGCTACTAAAACCTAATCTACTCTATTCTACTATACTCTACTCCATATAAAACATTATTATACATTATTAAAGCATTATTATTCACTTATGTAGGAGTGTTAAATAGGTAATAATAATAACTCATGTATGGTATATACAATGATCCTGTATAGGGGGGTTGTGGGGGGTCTGGAGCCTGTCCCAGGGCATCACACACACTCACACACCCAGTCATACACTACAGGAAAAATTTGGAAACAGAAATCAGGTTACGGTGGATGTGATTAAACTGCGGGAGGAAACCGGAGTTCCGTAAGCATGGAGAGAACTCGCAAACTCCACACAAACAGAACGGAGATCAGATTCGAACCTGCACTTGAGGTTGGATGTGTAACACAGCCCTTAAAGCCCTATAGTTTGAGCGTTCTGTATATTATTAGTGTAAAAAGTCAACACGGTACGAGCTGACTAAAAGAAAGATTGTAGCTACATTTAGCGATGCTCAGAAGTCACAGTCATAATCGCAGGAAAAATCTGATACTGAAAGGCCGTCCCGTGTGGTCTGCTCTACCTGACTCAGTGCGGAGGCTGAAAGGTCGGAGTGGGACGTGTGTGGATATTATACGTAGTGAGGTGTTATCTGTAGGTTTTAACCAATATTACGTTCATCTATACTTACAGTCTGATGTGACTGTCTGATTCTGCCCAGGTGATTCACACTCATCTGTGGAGGTGTTCACACTTGCTTGCCCTGTAAAAAAAAAAAAAAAAAAAAGGTGTTTCAGTTTAAGGCATATCATGGTTTAATAGCTTTCCTAATAATCTATTAATAATCTAGCTTTCCTAATAATCTTATTAAACTGAAGAATCGTGAATTAGAAAAATATAACGCCTTTTTCGGAGTGGAAGAGAGAAAGAAAGTCCCTTGGAATTACAAAGAAAAATGTGTCATTTATCATTCATTCATCTTTAAGATCAATTACGGGGAAATTAGAATGATGGATCCTCGTGCATGAACCAAAAGAAAGGCTAAACTTGAATTAACGCTAATGAAGAAGTAAAATAAATAAATGAATACATGCTAATGAAAAGGTTATTACACACAAGCAAACCCAGCGTGGTTTCAAATCCCGTTTGATGGGAATCCCCAGGGAGCCGACGCAGGTAACTGGTTTCAGTTTTCACGTGTACAAGCGTATCATATGACGCTACCGTTAAAAACATTTGTCGTGTCCTAATGACGAGGCAGAAATTCGGTAGAAAGGATCTTAAATCATTGCTGGCTGATTACAATCTCGGCAAGAGGAACTAAAAATAAAGTGGCTTATCAAGGGGGAAAACAAAAAGATATATATATATATATATATATAACAAGCGCTATTTTAATACTTGGGTAAAAAGATAAGAACACAGAACAAAGCAGAAGGAGTGATGAGTGTCTGGATCGGAATGATGCGTGAATGTACAATCGTATGGATAAACAAATAGAGACAAACCTTTTTTTCTCCTGTGCAGGAGCAGGAAGGCAAAGACTAAAAATATGCACATCACGACGATCACCGCGATGGCTACGTATCCTGACGTCGATTTACTCTTCTCTGGAATTTCATCTAAAGAACAATGAAAGCAAAAAGCAAAAAAAAAAAGCTGACGTGGCTTACCCATAATGATTATGGAAAAAATGTGAAAATTCATCTCTACTTGTTACTACGTATGAACTCAGTGCAGTGTGGACTTCCAAAATCTTAAACTTTAGCATTCATTAGTTATTACAAGATATTAGCTGGAAATCACTACCATGGATAAACAAATCAGTATCAAAAAACATTTAATGTTCAAAGGATCGGTTGGTTCTTTTTTTTTCCTTTGATTTGTTTTTACTTCAAAGAGAGTGCTGCGCTAGAAACATTAGCTCGTGCTAGTCAGATTAATTAGCATGCACCAACGACACTCGCTCTACCGTCTACATCCCTTTATCCTGTATACAGGGTCACACCCTGGACGGGGTGCCAATTCATCACATGGCACATGTACACACACGCACACACACACTTAGTCTTTAGACAGTGGGAGGAAACCGGAGTTCCCGGAGGAAACCCACCAAGCAATGCGGAGAGCATGCAAACTCCGGAATATTCGGAATTCTGGTTCACTACCAAAGGTTTGGGCTCCTTTTGTGCCGCTGGATGGCTCAGTCCCCTTGGATCATGGTTCCCCAGGGGCTCTAAGGTTTGTACTGTGGTGTTTGGCACCAGGACGTTAACAGAGGATCCTTTGGATGCTTTTGGTCGCAGGTTCTGACGTCCGTGGATGGGATCGCGGCGCATCCCATGGGGACTCAATCTGATCGGGATCTGGGGAGTTTGGAGGCCGGGTCAGCAGCCTTGTTTTTTTTTTGCCTGTCAGGCTGTGGAGCCATTCTTTTCTGGCCAGCATTGACCTTTGCCTGCTGCATCGGCTTTTCTATAGGACCTGACTGAATGGGAGTATGGGTGGGTATTCATCACACTACATAACTTTCACTTTTGTAGCAACAACCGTAAAGTCATGTGGTCTATAACACATTTTTATTAAGAAGAAGATCCTAATCGCTTCTCTACCCAGTGGTTATGGTGTGGTCGTGGCATTAAGCCAACTTGCATGACATGAATTTCCAGCTAAATGCTTATCTGAGGAAAGACCGTGCTTTATTTGGGACATTTTCTTTGTCTAGACTTGTTCTGTATACAGTTTTAGATTCCCATGAATACACTAGTCTTACACAATATATTCAAGAGGTTTTGGATATAGGATAAGTTATTCTACACTCGTGAACCTGATATTCCATTAATCCATCTAGGAACCTCTGTAGTCCAATAGGCACGGTGGAGACCAATTAAATTATTCCCATTTTACAACTGTGTTAGGACCTCTACTACTTACTATGGGTAATTTGTGAAAGCCAGTTAGCCTAATCTGCATGTCTATGGGATATGAGAAAACCAGTGTACAAGGAGGAAACCCAGCAAGCAAACAGACCCCGAGGTGGGAATCAAATCTCGCAAGACGTCAATTTTAACCACGGCACGCCTATGGAACTCTTTCTTTCCCTCGCTGTCCTCCGTGAGCTAACACTGCCTGTAGTAACAGGTGTACATGACACCAGACGTTTGGCTAAACATATAAATACTGTCTTCTGCTTTTCATAAACAGAGAGCGTTTCTCTCTTGGCGTCAGTAAGCTTATCGAAGCACAGCGAACAGACCAAGCGACTCTACAGAATGATAGAAAAATCGAAACTATAATCTCTCATAACATAATACCTTTATTTTAGAAAAAATAAAAAAATTATCTGTTTAATGCTCACGGAAGACCTCTATGTATAAAAACAACCATATTTGGGCATGTAAATGTGTGTGTATGAATGTGAATGTGTTCAATAATCAAAACTTAAGGTAAAGTCCCATTGTGATCAAATGAATATACCACGCAATAAACCTCAAAACCTCTGTGGTTTAGTGTGTAGGAAGGTATATTTATACTTTCACATTGCTTGGAAACACAGACTAGTCATAAATACATTGAACGAAATGATTTATATTTCCAGAACCATCATCTGTGGAAGACCTCTGTTCGTGCTATTAGCATATCAGTTACCAGAACAAACACGAGAAGGACTAAGACAGACTGCAGCACACAACAGGACTCAACTCAAATCAAAACACTCGATCTGTTTCAACTCAAAGCACTTCATGACACTCGACTCAAACTGCTCAACGGGACGCCAACCGCTCAGTTGCTCTCAACTCATTTCTCTTAAGAGAATCAACTCAAACCACCCATTAAAACACCACTCGGATCTTTCAGCACAACTCAACCCAAATAAAAAAAAAAAAGCCTACATTTAATAACTCAACTCTGGTCACTCGATAGCATTTAGCTTAACATTAAATCGCTCATTATGAGTCAACACACTCAATTGTACAGGCATTGGTGGCTCAGTGGGAGGTTTCTCGTCTATCAACAGGTTCAATTCCCACCCAACGCCCAAACCCCAGCCAATGGATGCAGTGTTGGTCCCAAGCCCAGATAAAATGTTAGGGATTCATCAGGCATCTGGTGTAAAACCTGAGCCAAGTTGTTGTGCTTCACTCAATACAACCTGGCACACTTTACAGTAATGTCTGACTTAGGGTCTGACCAACCCTGACTCACTACACGTCTGCAACTAGATAAAGGATTCCCTTACACACTGGATTTGGATTTGGATTTGGCAACAACCTCTCCACGTCCCTCAACCAAGCCCTTCAACTCCATGATTGTATTTGCAGATCACACCACCGTGACTAGACTAATCACTGGTGGAGATGAGTCAGTCTCCAGGGAATAATTGCCAGATCCACTTTACATCATTTATGGATGGAGGACTGAGTGGAGATAGTCCTTAAAATTCTGCAGAACTCATCTCTGAGGATTTAGCCTGGTTGACTAACAATACTTCCTGGGAATTCTCAGGAACAATTGCTGGCGTTGTTCTATTGTTCCTCCACTAACACAACATTTTTCATGGATGACATTTCCAGCTCTCACCACACCTACACAGCCAAAACAATTCTGAAAGCCTCCCCACATCCAGAACATTGCATGCTCGACCTTCTGTCCCTTGGAAAGTGCTAAAGGACCATCAACAAAAACTCGGAAATAGGGTATTTTCCTGCACCGTAAACTGCAATAAGCCCTGAATGACCCTCGATGAGCAACACGCGGTCTGTCAGCTGAACAACCTGCTCAATATTAATTAGTGTTTACGCTGCACTTTTGCATTATTCCTTTCTTAATGTTGCTTGCTACTCGTAAAACCAAACTAGCTAGCTGCATTACATCACAAACACGACAAATGTTGCTGATGTCATCACACTCACACACCCACCTGGGATACTGAATGTAGCCGTCTGGCTCGCCTTGCTGCCGTCAGTCCAATAGGAACAGGTGTAATTTTTGGCGTCATGCGTTACGTACAATCGGCTGGTGACGACAAAGACGCCGTCGCTGTTTTCCACATAGCTGCTCTCTGAGCGGTTTGTGAGATATGACTCCATGAGCTTGTCGTCACTCCAAGTCACACGGGCCAACGGCAGGCCTCGGGACTCGCAGGTGAGCTCCACTTTCTTGTCACTTAACCTCCTGATGGTCTTCTTGATCGCTTTATATGGCGCTGGAGAAGGTAAAAGTATTAAAAGAACGGTTTGAAAAAGTGCTTATGGAGACATTCAGATAGAGAGTGCAGATGATCAGACAAATGTCATCATGAAATTGTGCTTAGAGTTTGAGAAATCTTCCAAGTCATTCTACACCACAGTGAACCTTATAGGATTTTGTTTTTTTCATTTATCTTTGGAATCAAAGCTTTGTGTGTTGAAAGATTATTTATCCCTGTAATGAATAAACAGAGCGTTCTTGTTCTTAAGAATATATATACATCTGAGTAGATCAGGTTCTTGCTCAAGGGCCCAACATGGACCTTCAAACTTGGTGTTTGAACCTGGGACCTTCTAGACCGTAGTCCAATGCCTTAACCACTGCACTAACCCTGACCTCTTGCATCATAAGTACTTCTATTTTTCAAACACGTAGTTCTTGTTTGCCTTTACTCTTCTATACCCCTGTACTGTATATCACAATCTGCTGTCACTCAGAAGAGGTCGGGTTCCCTTTTGAATCAGGTTCCTCTCGAGTTTTCTTCCTCATACTTTCTCAGGGATTTTTTCTCTCTCACCACTATTGTCGTTATGGATCTATGCTACATCCGGATTTCTGTCAAGCTTCTTTGTTACAATTTGCCTTAGGCAAACCATCTAATAGATCTACAGTATCCGTCCAGAGTATTTTAGTCAAACAGACATAACTTCCAAGTCAAAACTCTATCCCATTAGGATAAGGTGGATTGTTCAAGGCTGCTAGAACTGAACCAACCTCGGACGGTGAGCGTGGTCTGCTTGTAGTCGCCCTCTTCCTGGACCACGACGCATCGGTACGTCCCCGAGTCGTTCAGGCGGAGCTGCGAGAGCTCGATTACAGCCCGGAAGTTCTTCAGCTCCTCCTTTAAGATTCGCACTCGCCGCTTAAACTGCTCGTCTGTAAAGTCAGGGCTCTCGGAGCCCTGATACAGACGGTAGACGTTCACTGCCGGTAGAGGTTTGACGCGCTCCCATGTGACGGATATGCGCGAGACATCCGGGACGGGCGAAAACCGGCATCCCAGCATGATCTTATCGTGCAGCTCTCCATCGTAGGAATCTTGCTCTGACTCCACAATGAAGACGGCTACGAGAGATTAACATTAACATTAAGGCCATTAACAAAACACAAGGGAAGAGAACGCACAAAGCTCCATTTAAAAAGTAATGTACTTCAAAATGAATAGAACAATGAGTTCAACTGAGTGTGGTTTGAAAACCATAGAAAATCACAAGACAGAAATGGAGAAGAAGAAGAAGAAGAGGAAGAAGAAGAATATGAAGAATGGCATATTTGTGATAATACTACATAATTCAATAAGTCTCATTTCAACATTGAATTAGAAGCAACGTGTATGTCATGTATATCGCCTACCCTGTAGACACGGCCACGTGACCAGGAGCAACGTGAATATTTCGCCCTTCATTGGTACCTGTATTGAAAAATCCCAAACACACACACACACACACACACACACACACAAATATACACAACTCATCAGATGTCACAGAGTAACCTGGGAAAAGCCTGTTAGCGAAAAAAGCAGCGCAAGAAAATATTTCAGTTCCTCTTTTTAATTTCCCACTGAAGCAGCTCAGCGAGTTTGCTGAATCATCGTTGATTATATCATAATTACAGAGCAAAAAGTCCACAGTGAGAACCTAGGAATTAAAGCTACTCGGACTGCCCTGGGTTCCACGTGTACGCATCATTTTCTGATATCATAAACTGAAACAGGTTTCTTAGTAACTACAGTAGGGGCTGGGGTTACAGTCTGGGTCCCGAGCCAAGATAACTGGGAATAGAGGGGTATCAGGAAGGGCACCTGGCAAAAATAAATAAAAAATGCACCACATCAGGTATTCAGGATCAGGTGATCCGGTGTAACGTGCTAACTCTGGTTTATCTGGAAAGCTTTAAAACCTGGCATGAAGTGAAAAACAGCAAGTCTGGTAAAACGCAAGATAACAAAAAGAAAACACGGTGTAGGAAATATCTACTTTTCCCACCATCTTAACTACAAGTACAACAATATACAGTACAATTCAACTCGACCAAGCAGGACAATCTCACTTAACTAGCAAAAAAAAAAAAAGTCATCATTACTTTTATAACATGTAAATTTTACCACTAGCAGAATATGGGAATAACACAGAATTCTCAAAATCAGCATATTATTACTGACTTTCTGTTCATAGAAACAACCATAAAACACGTGATCATGTGTATGTGTGGTTTTTCTTTTTGCCCACGTGACCCCTTTTTTTTTTTTTTTGCTCCGTCATGTTATAGTCATGTATAGCTTTAGTGTAGAACGTCACCTTACGGCCTATTTTGTGCTAAAAAAAAGGATTTGTTTTACAGGAACAAAGCTAAAGCAAGGGCAGAACGTCGAGGAAAACATTTCTGCATAATTTTGCTAAAACATATTTAAGGTTTCTTGAGGCGAGGAATCAAACTTTTTGCCGGTTCTGATTTAAAATGTTTTCAGGCTCCAAAGGGTGCAAAGATGTTTTTAAAACCAAAAATGCATAAGCCATAAACCATAAACCAAATACACACCAAAAAAGGAATGCTTGATCATTTGTCACGCTTCAATCAGTCATGTACTGTATTACTATTATTATTAGTATTAGTAGTATTATTATTGCTTTACACTGGTAAAGTCATGGGTATTACTCTAGATAATGATCGGGTCATTATCTTGTCTGAGAGTTTGCAAAAACAACGTTTGCATGGCTTTCTCTTTTCTTATGCAAAAGTGTGCCGAGAAGTAAGTAATTCCTTCTTCTTCTTCCGGAAAGCTGCTGCATTGTTGTTGCATTGCAGCTCAGGTTAAAGTACTGTACATGTAAAATAAAAATGATTTGAGGTTTTCTCAGTCTCACTTTCATTTGCATGCTGTCTTGACTCGACCTCAGTTTCCCTTCGACTCGTCTCTTGGGCTTGGACAATAATGATTTTTAGGCATTAGGGTGGGAATTTTTCTTTCTTCCTTTTTTTTTTTTAAGAGCTTTTCACCTAGAGTTATAATAACAAAGCAGCCATAATGAGTAGGTACAGTAAGGCACATCGTTGGGCTATAATCACCTGTCAGAATAAAGCTTAACTACAGACTACAGAATAAAGGCAAATCACATGGTATCATTGCTATTACAACATTTGCATTACTGCTTTGGACTTAAAAGCAGTAGAATTAATAAATAGATGAATGAATAAATACATGCATAATGCATACGGAATGGAAGACTGGAGATTTACTAAGTGTTACAAAGCACTGACACTGGAGGCTCCTTCTATAAACGTTATATTAACATCTCCTTATGAAAAAAAAAGCCACCAGATCAATGACTATATGTTTTCTTCTATAAATAACCATGCTTTATTTAATCCACTTATTACTAGTTGAAGATTGTAGTTTATTACTAGTAGCACATCTGTTATACAAATCAATGTGTTACTATAGAAACCACACCACGCCAGAGCGTTGATATAAACCGAGCATGTTAATTACAATCAAAGAAAATCCATCCACACCTTTCGCAGGCAGTCCGATTCAAGCGGCACCGTGGTATATAATCAGGGAAAAAACAAGAGTTTCGTTGTCAGCGTAGGAACTGAAGGTGTCTCATGATTACTCAAAGTCACCCTTGACAGAACTTCTCTATATTACTTTCTATTCACTGGAGGATAAAAGGCATGACAGGTCTCATGCATGTACTTTTTTTGTTCATAAGCTTCTGCACCCGTCTTTGCACAGTTCACTGAACGAGAGAGAAATCATGCAAAAGAAATCAGATGATTACGGTTTATCGCTAGCAAGCTTCTGACAATTTTTTTTTTATAAACATGGCTTTCGTATAGAAGCACATTGTATTTATTGTACAAAGGGACAAATAATCGGAGGACTTACAATGTAGGTTTATTATCTCATTACTTTATGTTTTTATATCATGAGATAGGAAGTCATAATTGTGCGATAATAAGTTATAATGTAGTTAGTAAGTCAGTTATGAGATAAGTCATAATTATGAGTAAGTCATAATTGAAATACCAGGCAATAGTGTACACACACCTTGCATATTTATGCTCTGTAAGAACAGCTGACCTCCGTGTCTAAAAATTTCAACTGACTGTTTGTGTTGTTGTCTTAATCAAATAATAGGAAGGTGTGTCCAGATTTTCGACAGGTACCGTAAGAGATAAGAGTAAGTCATAATTATGAGATCAGGATGAACATAGCTTCCATATACAGTACGTTTTCCCCCACACCCTTTTTTTTGGGAAACGCATGACTGGCCTGTTCTATAAAGCATGTTACATGGCATGAGTCAAGAAAAAAACATGCTCACACTTTACCAAGTCATTCAGGTTTAACACCTGATGCACATTAGAGTGCCCTTAACCCTAAACAGCTTGGCACCTTCCTCTGGTAAAATGGAGCTATATGGCCTTCATTTGCATACTCTAACCTTATTGGCTTAAATATTTTATGATGCCATAAGACCTGGCCGTGGCTGAATCCTAAGTTACTGTTGCATGCATATGTTGATAGGAAGATTGTGGGTTCAAGGCCCCTAACCCTATCTGCACCTATCCTGTCTGACCCTGCGCTGTGCCCCCAGCCACATCACTGAGATTTGTGGGAAAAAATTAATTAATTTCCCTGTGCTGTAAGTACATATGACAAATAATTGAATCTTAATCTTAAATCTGAGTTCATTAACTGGGATAAAGCACTTAGAATTAAGAATAAATTCATGAAGGAAAAGGTACATATAATATATTATAATGTTCAGATGGCTTTAAGGGCTAAACAAACCCATTAACCTTGGCTTAGGACCTGATTTGTTTAAATCATGCACATGTACAGCTCTTTGGTACATCCCTTATGAGCTAATCTGAAAGCAAGTTTTGACAGGATGACGGTTTGTTTGCCCAGAAAAACATACATAAATAAAACAGATGAGTTAGTTTTGAAGCTTTCAAATGCTCACTAGGATTCGTGAACGGAATGAGGTTAGGAAGAATAACGTGAACATTATCCGGAATGATTTAACAAGATAATAGTTAAACATTCGAAAGTAATGCGACACAGATTTCATCTGGGGCCCTAGAAGGAGTTTGGAGTGACCGTTTAAGCTCAAACAGAAAAGCAGAACCTGTTCAATGACCTGAAGAAACCTTCTTTTTTTTTGCCTGTCTTGACTTCAATACTGTCTAAAAAAACCTAAAAAATCACCTAGTGTGTATGCTACTTTAAACTTGTTAAAGTATATGATGTTTGTACAGAACACTGTACTGTACACCAGGTCACCACGGGGAGATCAGGGCACAAGGCAGGGGCAACTATAATACACTACACTAACAGCAATATGGAAACACCAACTGGCCTATACCCTAAGGGCACTGGTTGCTCAGTGGTGGGTTTCTCTCCTACCATGCGGAAGGCCTGGGTTTGATTCCCAGGCAGTACAAAAACCCCAGACAAAAGAATGCAGTGCCATTCCCAGGATAAAATGGGAAGGTTGCATTAGGAAGAGCACCTGGGAACCGGATTAACCAGAAACCCACGAAGCACACACACAAATCGAATTCAAGATTCGAACCCCCAACCCCGGTCGACATGGCTAACCGCAGAGCCACTGTTCACCTCCCTCCTATGCACAAACACAGATGTTTGTGCAAATTACATTTAATCAGATCTGATATGATGTTCTTCATGAGCTAATCTGAAACATAACATTTACATAACAAGTATTAAAAGCAGAAAACAGTTGGCTCAGTCATGTTTTTGCTGAAACATAAGTTTTGTGTCTCTGATAGAATCATTAAAAAAAAAGCGAGGAGCAGGAACAGAAGAATTGTTTTTTTGGACCTCATTCATTTAAAAGATGAGCAAGAATGTACTTAATAACTGCTGTAATAACACAAAACTGGTCGTGTCAGTGTCAGTTAGAGTGTTATTCCTAGACAATCTATAAATCTGCCCCTCTTCCTCTCTCTCTCTCTCTCTCTCTCTATGAAAACAGTGGCACTCATGCAGAATTCTGCAGAAATATTGCTGAAGTGCCTTCCTTCCAGGAAAATCTCACACACACACACACACACACACACACACACACACACATTTAAAGACAAATTCATGAAAAACAACAAGCGAGCTAAAAGAATCATTTTAAGCACAGTATATAAAATTATAAAAAAGAAAAAAAATTAAACAGATCAAAGGGTCAAGATCAAAGGGTCAAGATCTATATTGATCAGATTGGTACTGGAAAGAAAATGGAAAGAATGAATATTTAAATAGATAGTTGAAAAAAAGAAAAAAAAAAAGAATAGAAATTACAAACCAATTCCAAAGATGCACGTGTGTATCACAGCAGGAGTTCCACACAATGTAAATAATCCTTAAAAGTTTAAAAGAAAGAACAAAGACCAATTCCCTTAAACACAGAGACATCTTACCCGTTTGTTATCCTAAATCCTCGGAGGTAAAGTCTGTCCGTGAACATGTGAGTGTTACTGAGCTGTGTGTCTCACGCATCGCGCACAAAAACAACGCCGAGATAAAGAGACCGAAAACAAGCGCGTTATGAAATTACGGTCAAAACCCCGCCTTCGCATAGAACACAGGCAGGCGCGCGCCCACGCACGCGCTCTCTTTATCTCTCTCTCTCTCTCTCTCTCTCTCACACACACACACACTCTATGCCACACACACTGAGAGAGTAGGTGTGTGGGTGCGCGATTGCTCGATTTCATGCATTTTTTTTTTTACTTTTTTTAAATTAATTAATTTTTTTTTTTTTTAGAATGTTGTGACGTCAGAATTTCAAAGCATTCTGCCAACTCGCGCGCAGACACACACAAAGAAACCGTTGCTTCCTGGAAACAGCATTTAGCGCTGACACTCCGACCTCCTGCACTGACACACACACACACTCAGACCAGTCATAACATTATGACCCCCATAACAGTGATGTACTGTATCTTCTGACAGCTTGGTATCAGAACCAGAACGACATCAGATCCATATCAATCAACACTTTGACTGGATGGGACTACACGACCCAGCCTTCGCTCCCCATGTACATCACTGGACCTTGGTCACCGGTGACTCACTCCTTGGTTTCCCCTCCTTGGATCACTTCTGGTACGACCTCTACAGACTGGGATCATCCCATAAGAGCTGGAGTTTGGAATTTGCTCTGATATCTCGTGACAATGGTGGCTGGACGTCGGTGGGACATATTAGACATCAAGTAAACCTTCTTTCTAGGAAGTTAATGTGTTGCCTGTTCCCAGGCAGATGAGTCAGAACATGCCAAAAGTAATCCAAACCGATGAAATGGAGACTGGGTCATGGATGGCGACCGCGGCTCACTGATGCACATGTGGAGCGAAGGCTGGCCCGTGTAGTCCGATCCAATAGAAGAACTATTGTAGCTCTAATTGAGGGAAAGGAATAATTACTGATAGGAAAATGTCAGAACACACAGTGCATGACTGTTATGGTGAAAATGTTATGGCTGATTTTTGTATATAAGAAAAACATCAATTAATTTATGAATCATGAATGTTTTGTGTGGTGATTCACGCAGCACAGAAAATAATTATAAGCAATTAGAAACACTTATAGCACATGCACAATTATTTTTTACAGGTATAATGCCAGATTCAATAATTCAAGGCATAATCTAAATAATTAAATGTATAAAATGCTTTCAACTTGTATAGTTTGACTTTTTGTCTCTGCAGATGGTGCTGAAGTTTAGACCCAGACTATATTTTTCTGTGTGCTCATTAAACATTTGTGTAATCAATTTATTTCTATGAAAACACACATAATGTTTTTATGAAGATATATGTGGTACAGTATATATGGTTGAAATGGCATGGATTCGACCACTATGTATGTATGATCTCATGATTCAGATTGGATGGTAAACCAAGTAAGAAGCTGCAGACCAAAAACAAGCTCAAACTGGTCCACATACAGTGTCAGTAGTCATCGTGAGCCAAGACATTCAGTATATTCTCTATACTCGGTGTGAGCGTAGTATGTGTCATGTGTCACAGGTCTGCGGCGGTGACACATACTGAAACTTCTTTGCAACTTAGTTGGAGCAAGTAAACTCTGTATGAGTGCATTCAGAAAACTTTTCCCCCTTATTCTCTAGTCTCTATTGCCCTTTGTATGTGTTTTCTGCATGGCCCGAATTTTCCATAGATCTCACGTGACGAGAACTTGATATCACTAGAATGAGCTCTTCATGATGAATGACGTAATGCTGCATGTTGAATCAGGTTTGTGGCGTGGCAGGTCTATACCTGGAACTGACAACTATGGAAAGCAGTGTTTGCTAGTGCCAAGTGATGACGGTAAAAAGATATCGGTAGTCTCGGGGATGACGATAGGGTCTGCTTTCAAATATTTTTAGACAGGCTTACATACAGTAGCACAATTACAGCTCAGGTGACTGTGTGCTGTATATGCAAATCGAATACCATTGCTGTTATCATAAAACTCCTTTATGTTTACTACACCAGTAATCCAACCATATATGGTGTGTTTAAACACTTTTCACTGGCCGAAATAAAGTAAATAGCAATAAACCCTGATTTTATAAACCTCTAAGTTTCCTCTTTATTACTGGCATGTTATTTAAAATCATTTTGACGTAATAGACACAGTAATGACATTTTAATCTCTGGTTAAATTAAATCCCCTATTTTAACAATCTTCACATTCCATTACAAATAGTAAGCAACACAATAATAAAAACAACCTTTTAAAAAGTTTTATTTAATCGATAGATAAAGTTCAACAAATGAGAAATTTCTTTGATATCTAAAGTAACGGAAGCCCACATTACGCAATCTCGTGTAATCTTTCAATCACTATGCCACACACATGACACAGCTTTATCTAAAAGACACAATACTCCAGGAAAAACAAACACCAAATAATAAATGTTTTGAGATTAGGATAGGCAAGCCCCATTTATAAATGACACAATAGTGAAATTTCCTCTTTATTTAATATAAAGGAAGCCCCCTTTTACATAATATTAACGCTCAATGACGCATAAACAACACAAAACCATTTCCTTTTATAACTAAAGTGAAGGAAGCCCCTTTTCCCCCCACAACATATTAAAACTTTACGACATAAATAACATGTTAAATGTATTTCTCTAATACCCAAGCTATTTAAAAGAATCTAAACACTATCAGTGACACATCCGTGACATTTCTTTCTAGAGCTAAAGTAAATCACCTATGTTTTTTATCACTTGATGACACATTATTTGTATAAAATTTCTTTCTAGAGCTTCAGTAAATGAATGAACCATCTTTATAGTACAATATATATTTTTTCTACTTGTAGCTAAATGAAGCCGGCCCATTATTAACACAGTAAACACTTTATATATAGAAGACACATGATACAATGAAGACATTTCTTTTTATACTGTACCTAAAGTTAAGAAAGCCTTTTTTTGGTTCCTTATAGCATACAAACTACACCATAATAGCATTTATTATAGAGCTAAAATAAAGCAAGCAGATTTCCAACACTCTATAGATAAATGTAAGCATTTGACTTCAATAACAGAAAAATGACACAATAATAAAATAACATTTATTTCTATAGTTAAAGTAAATCAACCACAATTCCAAAGCCCAATAAATGTCAAATGACACACTAATTCATTCATTCATCTTCTGTACCGCTTTATCCCGTGTACAGGGTTTTGGGGGAGGGGGGGGGCGCTGGAGCCTATCCCAAGGAGACGTAGGGACACTCTGGACAGGGCACCAATCCGTCACTGGGCGCACACAAACTATGGGCATTTTGGAAGCAGCGACTGACCTAATCCGCATGTCTTTGTACTGTACCTTGGGCAGAAACCGGAGTACCCGGAGGAAACCCACCAAGAACATGTAAATTCCACACGCACAAACAGGAGGCGGGACTTGAACCCACGATCACAGCTAACACAATAAAGACATTTGTTATTTGACTGTTCTATAAAGTGAAGTCAGCCCCTTTTATTTATCCCCTGATGGCAGACAAATCACATGACGTTTCTTTCTATAGGTTAAGTAAACGACCCACGTTTTCATCATCAAGTAAAGGACAAATAAGACAATAATGACAAAGTCGCATGTAAAATGTGCCACATACAGTTTATTTTACAGCACGGTGAGATTCTTGCCTTTCTAATCTCCGTTTGTTAGGAATCATCTAACCAACCCTGGACTAACCCACAGCCTTTATCTGCTGAGCCAACAATCACACAGTGCTTTCTACAGCGAAAATGTAAGCATGCCCAATTTAACACTCATTAACAGACAGATGACACAATAATGACATTTCATTCCATAGATAAAGTAAAGCCCATTTTTAAGAATGAACAGTAGACTCACAGCACAATAATGACATTTTTCTATAACCAAAGTTGGGTGAGAACCTTTTTAACAAATATGACATTTACATTGAGGCATTCGGCAGATTCTCTGAGTATGAGTAAACCACGGGCAACGTTGCTGTGCACACTCCTAATTGCTATTTATGTTCAAACGAGCAGTTGAGCTGAACAAACCAACATCCTCATCTCATGAGTCAGTTTCACATGCTCAAAAAACCAAGAGCGTGAAATTTTCACCCGTCTCATGTGACCACCTAAATTTCTACCAGTTTCAGATGTGCCTGTACTGCAGAGTCTGTGTGATTTTCAGGTAATCTGCTGGTGATCCGCAGACCGAGTGATACTGTGAACGCTGAAACATCCCTAGGGGCTTTCTTTAACTGTAATTATAGGGATTGTAACAACATGAGAAGATCATTTGAGTGACAGACAGAATCGTGGTTCCTGTCATTTATGTATTTAAATAAAACCTCTCGGGAACAAGCACAGGCTTTTCCAATCCTGATCCTTATCTATTTATAATTATAACTCACAAAATGAATATACAAACGGTGATTAGTCATATCTGTGACTTCTGTTGTGATGGATGTCAGATGGAATTTCTCGTCTCTGTCACCACATAGACATTCGAGAACATTGAATCGCACAGGTGAAAAATTTCTTATGAGTATTTTTTGGGATTTTTTAAATTTATTTATTTATTTATTTATTTTTACATGGGAATGCCATGAGTGTGCACTGACATAAGAAACTAAAGCTAATGCATGCATTTAGTCACACTTTCATTATGTTTGTTGCAGGCAAGCAATCTGAGTCAGGTCTTCATGATAGTCAAATATCTCGTTAATCTTTGATGGGAAAATAAGATCTGTCTAAAAGGGGGCATCTAGAAGCGGGCGTATTGGGCAAAAAAAAAAAAAAGCACTGGGTTTCATGATGATATTTCACAAACCAAGAAGTCATGTTTTAGGGAAGTTGAGGATTTTCTCTTTGTTTTTCTAGGAAAAGAAATTTCAGTAGGGTAATTGTAAATCAGCTAAAGACACTGAGAAATAATGTAGTCCTACGGACAGAAAAAAATTGTTTTTTTTTGTTTCATTTTATTAAGTGATGGAAATAACCCTTTAGACTGCCCCATATATCAAAGGTTAGGAATCAGATGTTTAAAACACATTTGTTATTCAATCCTCCATTCTAAGGGAATGGCATTTTCTACTTTTTTGACTTTTCTACATTTGGTTTCATTTCGGGCCTGTATTTAACAAAACCTTTTGTTTCACTGTAAAATAATTCTGGGATAAAATGAAAGCTTCAATTCCAACTCTTTTCATTTGTCATCTTTACTATTTTACTAACGCCAAGTTCTCTTTGTATAATCACAACCACCAGGTCGCCACGGCTGGATCCTTGGGCAAGACCCCTAACCCTAATGATCCAGAAAGCAGAGTGCATCTGTATTTTAAAATCTAGTTTTTGTTCCTAAACATTCAAAATTTGCTGGTTGAGAAAAACACAAAACTAGTGTCCCAGACCTCTAAAGCGCTCCTTCAAACTACTCATATCTTTGAAAACAATTAGTATGTAGACAGTGTAGGAACCTTTACTGTTACAGTTATTCTGTCTACAAATTAAATGTCAGACTGAAATAGATAATCCTGATATTTTAGAGCTGGGATAAACAGTGTAAAATACCAAAGATATGGAAAACTTATAATTAGGGGCCAAGCACTAAAGTATGACATCAACACTATGACATCATAGTGCTTATGTCATGTTATTTTAAGGATTTTTTTTTCCCCCTTAGGGCTTAACCTACTCAAAAGGTCATGAAAATCAGAACACAAGTTTGAATCTGCTGCCATTATGACGCCTGAGGGCTGGGCCCTGGGCTGCATATCGCATTTATACGATTACCGCCAAACCGGGGCAGTTTTGCAATAAAGCAGACTTTTAAAACCATTACACAACACCATGGTGAGGCTACTGTTATGTCACATTATGACAGATTTCCTCTTTTTTTTTTGGATGTGCCCCTTGTGCCCACTGTCTTTTTTTCTGGTGTGCCCGAGTGGCGATGGCGCAGGTGCTTGGGCCCAATCATCGTTGCTTTTTTTAACTATATTTAGGAATTGTAAATAAATAAATAAAAAATACATTTGTGTAATTAGTGAGTGTTTCGGAGGACAGCAATAAACATGTTCAAAGGGGGGTTCTGTGACAGTCGATTTCTTTTTTGGTTGTTGGAAATTTATTATACCTGTTCACACACTATTGTATATAGCATACTGCGTCTGTTTGGGTTTTACTGTACACTCTTTCATATCTAATAGGGTTCTAGGAAAACTACAATCCAGAAGTCTGTAAGAGTAAGACTGAAACTCTGAAGCTCTGAGGTGTGAAACAGTCAGGACCTTTCACTCAAGCATTTTTATTGCTGAAGAATAAATCTGTTTTGTTTTTTTCTTAAGAAGATAGATTTTTTCTTTTAAACTGGTTTGGCGTGGTTTTAAAGTCATTGGGCTCGGCCCTTTAGTTCCAGTGAAAGGAACTCCTAATGCTTCAGCATACCAAGACATTTTGGACAATTTCGTACTCCCAACTATGTGGGAACAGTTTGGGGACGGCCCCTTCCTGTTGGAACATGACCTCGCACCAGTCCACAATGAGCCAGTTTGGTGTGGAGGAACTTGACTGGCCTGCACCGTCACCCGATAGAACACCTTTGGGGTGAATTAGAGTGGAGACTGCGAGCCAGGCCTTCTCATCCAACATCAGGGTCTGTCCTCACGAATGCGCTTCTGGAAGAACGGTCAAACATCCCCATGAACACACTCCATGTGGAAAGACTTCACAGAAGTGTTGAAGCTGCTATAGGTACAAAGGGTCGACGTCATATTGAATAATATTTATATGAATAATATATAATAAATAATAAAAATCTAACATTTGTATGATTGTACTTGAGATCTGATATGAGATGATTCTCCTCAAAAGTAACACCTAATGAAAAGTTGTTCATCTTTCCCAGTGCAGTCAAGTGTTCATTTATGGTTCATTTAGGGCTTTTGCTGCCCTCCTGTGTTTGTTTCAGGAAGTGCAGCTCTCTTTGCCAATCAAACAAACATTTAAAGATGTACAGTACTGTGCACAAGATTTAGGCACTCTATTTTAAAAATGATTTTAAATGTCTATTTTGTGATTTATGCATAAAATATTAAGTATCTTAAATATTAAGTATCTATTAAAATATCAAAAATCATTAAGTCTATCTGGTTTTATTTGCAAAAAACAGAAACCCAGGAACCTAGAAGAACGGCACAAACTGTATGTGAAACTACTTATTATTTTTTTTCTTACTTGTTAGTTTTTTGGCTTATTTGTAACTTATTTCACACATCCATTATGTACTATTTGTTTTTAAATTCAAATTCTAATTTTATTTGTCACATACACAGTCATACACAGTACGATATGCAGTGAAATGCTTATACCACTGCCCGTGACCTTAAAATAAAAGACTATGAATAAGAAATAAATATGAAAAAGAAAATAGAAGGTGAATTTTACTAAGAAAGAATAAAAAAAATATAAAATATAAAATATAAAAGAAAATAACTGTACAGTACAAAATATACAATATAGAAAAATATATGAAAAAATATAGAAAAATAAGAAAAACAGCTGTACAATATAGAAATATAGAATATAATGATGTTGAATATAAATAGAAATGTCCAGGGGGTGTGCATGCTCATGCTCACCTCTTTCTGTATACATTTATGCTGCCGGTAAATATCCAACTTGGTCAGTAGAAACTGATAAAAAAAAAAAAAAACATTTACAGAATGACATTTACAGTGATTCTTACTTTAATATACAGTATTCCAATATTTATAAGAAGGGGGAAATAAATGCATAAAATATTTAGCTTCTGAAACCTTATATTTTTTAGTTTTATAGTACTTAAAAGTAATATATTTTATGTTAACCTATGTATCTTATTTTGTTATGTGATATTGAGTTTTGAGCATTTGTCACATTTAAGCAAGCACTAAAACTCAAATTTAAATATAGTTGCAAACGTCAGGTTCCGAGCAGCACAGACATACAGTATCACATCTACAGTATTAGTTGATATTTCCATGTGTCTTGTTAAATAGGACCTTTGAGATTTAACAACATTTAGTAATCATACAGTTCATGAGTTAAATTTGGCAGCTACACTGCCACCTTGTGGCAGGTTGCTCTGAAACCTAACACATATTTTTCTTTGTGGTGCACGTGCTCACCAAGTTTCATTATGATGGGTATTTTTTATGGCACTCACTCACTCACTCACCGTCTATACCGCTTTATCCTGTATACAGGTTCACAGGGGCCTCGAGGCTTAGGGCACGAGGTAGGGTACACTCTGGACGGGGGGCACAAACACACACACACTCGCACTCTCCAGGGCAATTTAGGAAAACAAGTTAACCTAATCTGCATGTCTTTGGACTGTGGGAGGAAACCCACCTACCTGGAGGAAACCCACCGAGCACGGGGAGAACATGCAAACTCCACACAGACCCCGAGGGGGGAATCGAACCCGAACATTCGAATCAAACCCTACCATTACACCAGTGTGCCGCCCATGGTAGTTATAAGCCGATTAATACTGTTTGGCTGGTGGCACTCATGCTTGTTGATTGGTTCAAATGATATTTTAGCAGCCAGTCGTGTAATACACTCTTATGAGGGAGCAATTTAAATTTCAAATTTTTTGAACCAGAAGTCAAGACTAAACCAATTCACCTCCACATCATAATCGTTTTTTATTACCTATTTTTATTAGCCATTTCACACAATTAAATAAAAGAAAAAAAATGCAAATTATTGTGTATTGTTCATAATATTTTGAATGAAATGTGCATTATTTGTAAGAATGTCAGAGTTAACGGACATAATTAGCCCCGGTCCCTCCATGTTCGCTTCATTTGGGAGAAATTTCACATTGACTACTGAAGTAGGTAAATATGCTTATACTGTAGTTACGTAGGTTACTTTTTAAAAGGACAATTGTCAGTAAATTACAAACTGCATGTAATGTTGTAAAATGTAAATAAAACAGTATTAGACACAAATACAGTGGAACCTTGGATTACGAGTAACGCGGTTTAGAAGTGTTCCGGAAGACGAGCAAATATTTTTATTAAATTTTGACTTAAAAAACGAGCGTTGTCGCATGGTTTGAGTGTGTGTGTTATGTGTGTGCGTGCGTACTTTTGTGCCGGTTCACTCTCTCTCTCTCTCTCTCTCACCTTTAATGTGCTTGTGTGTGTGTGTGTGTGTGTGAAACATAGAGGGGGTGCTTCACTTACACACAACCGGCACGGTGTCAAATTGCTCTCGCGCACACACAAAACACACACTCAGCAGCGCAGGAGAGAGAAAACCACACACACACACACACAGTGCCTGTGCGCATAAATGGAAACACTTATCTGTCTGGATTTATTTTTAATTTTTTTAAGGTAACGTGCAGGTTAATTTGTTTTATTTTTACTTTATATTTTGTGTTAATTATTTTTATGTATTTATTTTTTGGGCTGTGGAACGAATAATTTAAATTTCCATTATTTCTTATGGGAAAATGTACTTTGATTTACGAGTGTTTTGGAATACGAGCCTGCTTCCGGAACAAATTATGCTTGTAATCCGAGGTTCCACTGTATATATGATATGGTAGTATATAAAATGAAAAAGCTCAACGAGTGCTCAAATGTAAAGCAAACGCAGTTATTAATTTATTGTGTATATTTAACTTTATTTATTCATTTAAGTTATATGAAAAATAACTTGCCTACCAGCCCACTATTATTTTCTGTTCAAATTTAAAGATGCGTGTGTGCATGTAAAGCAAACATGATTTTGTTTTAGTCTATTCGCTGAATACAAAGTGACAGCGCGCTGTCGAGGTGAACTGTACTCCCCCACCCCGCCCCCAACCCCTCTTCACTCGCTCAGCTTCTTTGCGGCTCCTTCAGCAGCAGGGGCGGCACAGGTATCATAGATGATAGAAAACCGCACACAGATTATTCTTTTTTCCTCCAAGTCCGTGTGCCGCCCCCCACGTGTCATGAAAAAATGCCGCCCTGGTCGGCTGCCACATTCGCCCATGCCTAAAACCGCCACTGTTGGGATGCTTTTTATTCCGTCCCACTTTCTTTGTTGGAATGAATCTTGTAAATTATTTTTGATTTGTCAAATCCAGATACTTCAGGGTTTTTTTTTTTTTTTACAAAGCTTATCTTCCTTATCCCTGTACTCGGCCAATAAGTCCATTCTTTCATTTTCCCAAGATTCAAAATTGACTTTTGTAAAATATTTTGATAAAATAAAAAAAAACTTGTTCAACTTTCAGGAAGAGTTTTTGGACACGCCCATCCGTGTCCTCCAAGGCATGATACTGATCATCAGTGGCAGTGGCAACTTTTATCACCAGAAGAAAAGCATGAGGCATTTATTATTTTTAAAAAATAAATTAAAAGGAACTAATGTTACTTTAAAACCATAACCAGTACGTCTTTTCAAGTTTGGTTTCTTTGCCGATATTTCTTTTAAAATACGATATAAATTTTTTTTTTTTTTTTTTTTTTTTTACGTGTTGTGAAAGAATGCAATATTATGTTACCACGAGCGCCACTTACTAGTTACATAAGAAGTTAAAATAAGATTTTGTATTTTTGTATAGACTGTGACCATCATAAGGACAATATCTCGACTCCACAGTGTAGTATGATGTAATAGCGGATTATTTTTGGATTTCGGGTTAAAGCCGATTTCTACTTTATAAATTATATAGATTTTTTAAAGCTAATTTCTGGAAACAATTTTAACACAAATTGATCATTAAAATCTTCTTATGTTCTAAGGTGTAGAAATTTTTTATTATTTTTTTTCAAGTGTCTGTTATTGGTTATGAACAATCTCATTGGGCACTTACTGTACACAATTCAATTTTCCTAGTTTTTACTGTGAAAAAATAAGGCGATATACTTTACCACAACCACTGTAGGCAGCATTAACACCATATTGCAAAATTTCGTCACAGTTGAGATGGATTCTACTCAATATGTCCAAAAATTGGGAAGGATTTTGGAGTGTGGCGGTGGGGATTTCACACATTCATAAAAGTGCCTTAGTGATGATCAGGTGCTGATTTCAGGATGTCAAGGAACATAACACACAACCATGTTCTTGCCAACTTTATCTCTGACCCGTCTGGTGTATTCCTTAACTTCATGATGCTGTTTGATTACTACAGTAATGTTCCCTAACAAACCTCTGTGTGCTTCACAGAACAGCCTCGTCTAATTACAATCATACTAAGGGTTCAAAAGAAAAAAAAAACTTTGTGCAATATGATACGCCAGCCAGTAGAAAGAAATTAAAATTGAAAATTTTCAAGATTCAACTGTTACTGTTGTTTAAAAGAAATTTTAACATACTGTAGGGTGTTAACATATTACTGTAATTTATTATCTGCAGTAAGTCATACTGTACCTGTGTGTGTGTGTGTGTGTGTGTGTGTGGGTGAGTGAAGGCTGCTAAAATCACTTATCTTTCTTTTTTCCATTATGTGGTCCATTGTTTTCAGTAATCACACACTGTAACTACACTTATCACTTCCTCTCTAACACATCCAAAAATATTTTGACACTTCCTTCCTTCGCCCGTTTGACATTTAATGCCAGCAGAACCCCATGAAGGACCTGCAATTTTTTCATGGGTTCATGTTGTTCAGAAAAAGGAAGTGGGTAACCGGTTTCCTGTCGACACCTTCAAGCTGCGCAGTGCAGAGTTTTAAAATATTCAAGATCATCTTAGTCGGAGACAATGAGCTCGTTCCCTGAGAGTAAAGCAGTGTCGAAAATATGGCCTTTTAACAGTTAAGGTTAAGTTTATACGATATAATGTTTTATCATCTCACAGTAATAAGTACCCCCCCAAAAAAACATTAATACCCAGCATAGCCAGAAAAAAAAAAACATAAAAAAAAACGCTTCCTCCAAGATTTAAATGTATTTTATTTATTTGGATTTTCTATATTTCTTATATAGCTATGTTTTTTTTATATTTTATATTTAGCTCTGATTTTCTATAGCTATATTTCCGATAGCTCAATTGTTATATATTTTATTTAGTATTTTATTCCATAATTTTCTTCTTATTGATATGTTTTTTTGTTTGTTTGTTTTTTTAAGGTCACTGGTGGTCGTATAAGCATTACACTGCAAATGGTACTGTGTGTAACTGAGTATGTGACAAATAAAATTTTAATTTGAAGATTTCATTTAATTTTGATTACAGTGCACAGTGTCATGACAAATTCATGTGCAAAAAATGATGATTCTTATAGGACCACTATTTGTATCCTGGAATGTGGCCGAGTCATCAGGGAATATGTGTGTGTGTGTGTGTGTGTGTGTGTGTGTCTTATATCTGTATCTAATAAAAGGATATTCTACTGTTGTCCAGCATCTTCACAGTACATGGTATGCCCAAAGAGATCCTAGTTAAAGAAATCTTTGCAATGCCACATACTGTACGTCCAATTTACACATCATGGCTAAAGTAAGTGCACCCCTGACCATCTGAATGTGAATGTCTTTATATGCTGTACTGTATTTCGCTTCACTGGAACTGAAAGGTTCTAACCTAACAATGCCTCTGTGCACAAAGTGCACTCCATGAAGACCCCACTGAACATCTTTGGGATGAACAAGAATGCCGACTGCATCTCAGGACTTCTTACACAACATCAGTGCCTGATCAGTGTCTGATCTCACTAATACTCCTCTAGCTGAATGAACATGAATCAGTCAGCCACACTTGAAAATCTTATCTTCTGAGCTTATTATAACAGCAATATTTTACAAATAAAGCATTATATAAAATGGAAACTTAATTTAATAAAATTTTCGTCTTACACAAACATAAAAAGTTCAAATGTTAAAAATAAGCTGGACTTGCTTGGAATACACTGTAATAACTTAAAAAAAAAAAAGTTTATACGTATATATGTACGTTTAATCATCCCATGAAAATATTTGCATAATATCAAACATGCTGATATCTACTGTATAGAAGGTTTAAAAATCTTTTAATTTTTGCATCATTTATTCTTTTAATCTCTGTAGTTCAGGACTGCCGTGGTCAACGTGTTGGCTATAAATTTTAATGATATATTCCTCCTCTCCTACTAAAGTGCTTTATTCATTTATGTTGAATTTTGAATTGAAAGGTTTAGAAAAAAATAAGGCTTTCTTTACGAAGTAGGTAGAAAAGTGGACAATTCATATACAGTATGTAGTATAACGTTATTTCTAATCCAATACACTGAATCTCTTATGCTTGTCATTAAATCTGCAGGTTTGTAGACTTTGCCCTCTGTGTTTTTTCATTTTCTTGCTTGGTCACAATTTTAAGAGTTTGCAGAGAACACTAGCTTGTAACAGCAGTTCTGTGTATTTACACTCTTTTTTTTTTCTTTTAACAGCATCACGGAGTAGACATCTCGTTCAGTAGCTTATTGTGGGATTTTATTAGAGCAAAGATATTCGGAGATGAGCAGAAAATTTATTTCCAGTCATAACTTTAGTTATAAACATATATATAAGTTAGATACATGTTGTATTTCCATAACACAGGTTTAATCCATGTAGAATAGCTTTCTCAGGTTTGGAGCCGGTGTTGATTTCGTTTTTGCTTAAATTATAGTCAGAAAACATTCAGCATCTTTACATTACATTTTATGCCAGAAGAGATCATAGTTGATCGAGTTACATAATATTCCATGTAACATATATTCAAATTGTACATATTACTCACACAACTATTCACCAAGTGGACTCTGAGGTCACACAGAGGGTGAGGAAATTGGCTTCATGTTTTTTTGTTAGTGGACAGAAGAAATAACAGATTTAAAACCTCAACCTCAAACAGGAAGAGACAGATAACTGTAATAGAAATTAGCTTGGACTGGGGTGTTCAAAAACATCAGATCTTATTCCGATCCCATTTGGAGACCATCTCCCACCGTCCCAGACAGCAGACGTACGGTAGTTCGTCTTACACGGACATAAAAAGTTCAAATGTTAAAAATAAGCTGGTCTTGACTGTGGCACCAGCCGTCCACTTGGGCAGTTGTTTTCCGGTGATCTATAATAAATTATTCAGGATAAAAAATTTATACACAGCAGACAAATGATATAATAAATTTGTCGTGCTGAAAATCATTTGTGTTGACTCTCAATAATGTGCATGTTGCTGTACTGTATTTATACTGTAGTATCACACTCTACTGGGACATTTTGCAGCACAATGTGAACCTTAACACACACTTTTAAAGAGCTACATGTCATACAGTATGAATACATGAACAGTATAAGATTGGATATAAATGCAGAATACATCTTTTTAATGAAACTTTTATGTTAAAGCAAAATCACACTTGCAATCATGTACAGTAGGTAAACTGAATAACGGCACAACTGTGATAAGCTACAGTCACTAAATCACAGCCACATTGATATCCACTCTATTTAACATATTCATATACTGACATGTTAAGATTCGTATAGGAACTCTTGCTTGTGTAACACTGCTTAATTACGTGCATTTATTTAGCCGTGTCAAATGTCTAATGAACCTGCATTCACGTATACAATACTAAAAAATGTGATCTCAGTTTACATCAATGTTAAGCTATAGTACAGTATGTAAGAATACTGATACTCACTAAAGCTCTTGATGTCTGATGTGAACTTCATATGGAGGATTTTCTGACACTATACGAAAAGAAACAAAAACAAAATGTCATTACCCCTTTCAATAAATTCCATTCACAAGTTTTATTACCACTGTCACAAATTTCTGTTTCTAAATCTATCATCAATATGTTTTTTTTTAAGTACTTACTGTTTGGCCAGTCTCTTCCTGTGTCTTTGCTATTGCGTTTTACTGGTTTCAATTCTCCTGCTTCATCGGCTTGTAATTCATTCAGCTGTTTCCTCAACCGTCTCTCAGCATTTCTGGCTGCATCCAAATCGTTACACAGCTGACTCACGCGTTGCCTGGATGCTTGCAGCTCCTCTAATAAAGCAATCTCTTTACCTTTTGCTGTGTCCAAATCCTTCCGTAAAACACTCTCGCGGTGTTCGGATGCTTCCTGCTCCTTTAATAATTCTCTCTCAGTTTGTCTAAGTGTCTCGGCTTCTGTCTTCTGGTCTGCCAGTTCTTTCTTCAGCTTATTTTCTCTGCACAACCAATTACTTTCCCATGATTCATAGGACATTTTCATGACTTTTTCATAGGAGTGTTGAACAAAGATCCTGGTTTCTTTTCTCCGTGTCATTGCTTTGATTCTCCCGAAAAGCTCCACGACACTTTCATCACTGTTGTCCAAATTGAAATATTTTTTCCCACACATCTTCACGCAGCGGTTTTTCAGCGCATCTGTAGGATTTTCCCATTCATGTCCATGAACGAACAACACCATGGTGTAGTGTAATGCCTCAGCTCCAAACATGTAGGTTATTGCTTTTAAAAGATGATGTTCTTTGCCAGTAGCGTGTCCAGCTCGCATCACTAGAAGGAAAGCGTGAGGACCAGGAAACGTCAGTGATGTACAATTTTGAATCTCATGTCTGATGGACTCGACTCCATTTCGGAAAAACAAATAGGAGGCCAAATGTTCCATCCAGTAGGAAGGAGCCACAAATACGGAGACCTGTCGTCCATCAATGGTCGCTTCCCTACAGTGGCCTTTTTTCGGATTGTTGGCTAAATTTATGTCACGGGACCTGAGGATAAGGCCTGCTGCATGATTGTTATACATACAGTCTCCACCCAGCAAAACGAGCCGAAGATCCGAGCTGGTTTCATTTGATGGTGAATCATCCGAATAAATATCATCTGGAAGAAACAGAAATTGATATAATTTTTATTGCAATAATTCCAGCAGTGACTTATGACTTTGTTGGGGTAAAACAGTGTTAATAACAGCAAAGCCTACTGTAAGTTGACCATCTGTTACCCGTGGCATTCTATAGACTACTGTATAGTGAATTTTTTTTGTGCAACCCTGTGAAAGGCAGTTAAAAGTCAAAAACTGACAGTTATACTGTATAGCATGCAATATATGGAATATAGTCTGGGTTTTGAGCAGTTTAGGACATATACTGTGTTTTAGGTAATGACATTAAGCAGAGTTTCCAGGTTTTAGTATAATTTCCTTCCCATGGCATCTCACATATGCATGATAAAATGTATATTATAATTAACACATCAATGAAATCATCTTACATGTACATCTTGATGTATGCAGGCTGCAATATTTGTAGTGTACAGTGGCCTTTACACTCACATACATATCACATGAAGTGTTCTGTGTGAACCTGACTAAACCAACAAGCCCAACCATTGGCACTGACACCGTTTGGTTTGTGGATACATTCGATGCCCTTGTGTTCACTGATTCATTCTATCATTACTTTCCATACAGTACTTACTATACTTTAATTGAAATATAACAATAAAAGTGATGCAATACATTTATTCGGTTAGAAAGTTTTGGAAGGAGGGGTCAGCTTGCCAGGCTGATATTTAGCAGCCTACAACAGCACTCTGTGGGTTTTTAAAGAACATCATAAAAGTAAGATTAACACACGGCCTGTCTAGTTCTTCTTCTTTGTCTTTCGGCTGTTCCCTTTCAACGGTCGCCACAGCGAATCATCTGCCTCCATCTAACCCTATCCTCTGCATCCTCTTCTCTCACACCAACTAACGTCAGGTCCTCTCTTACTGCATCCATAAATCTCCTCTTTGGTCTTCCTCTAGACCTCCTGCCTGGCAGTTCCAACCTCAGCATTCTTCTACCGATATATTCACTATCTCTCCTCTGAACATGTCCAAACCACCTCAATCTGGCCTCTCTGACTTTATCTCCAAAACATCTAACATGGGTTGTCCCTCTGATGAACTCATTCTTGATCCTATGTAGTTACAAACAACTAATAACGAACAAAATTTTTTTTCCCAAACAGATGCAATGTACAGAACAATCACCTTCAGGAGGACATTAACAACGTAAAGAAGATAGAAGTAAGAAGAGAAAAAGATAAAGATAAGATAAAAAAAAAATTACTGTAAGAGGGTACTATGTTGCTTAAAATAAGGGAAAAATATATAAAAATAAATGATTACATAATAATAATAATAATAATAATAATAATAATAATAATGGAAAAGAAAGAAAAGCTATTTAAACCTAATCAGAGTTAATAGAAATAGTTTTTTCATATATTTCCAAAAACCTGACACATTTATTATTGCTAGTCAAACAAAAAGACGTGAGCAGTGAGTCAATCTCAATCAGAAAATGGGAAAGAATGGGAATTGAGCCCATGCTTATGTATGAAGAATTTGCCAAACAAAATTTTTTTTTTTTAAGTTGAAAATATATTCTTTAGATTTGTTGGCAGAGTCAAAATAATCACAAATAATATCTTTTAAGCTAAAAGAATGTGTAAAGACCAGGGGTTTGTTTAAATGAGAATACAAATCAAACCAAAACTTCTGAAGAAATTCACATTATTATTACATTTCTTGTCATAAATGCCGATGCCGTCCAGCAACAAACGCGATTCCTGTCCATCTTTGTTGATGTAATAACGAACAACATAACGGAGTTCAAAGCGCCCGCATTACGTCATCCCCCTTTCATCGCGTTTAAAATAATAACGGCGCTTTACACTCTAATTCGAATCCGAAATTATATACGATATTTAAATTACAGATCTATGATTAAAAGAATAAACATCGTGGATTAAAAGACTCGACTAACAAAGTATCAAAGTATCAAAGTTTTCTTTTGTTTTGTTTTTGTCCTGTAAACAAAATACAGTAAAAAAAAAAATGGCTTACGTGCGAAAGTAAAAGTGGAAGGAACAGTTTCAGATGATGTCAGTTTGCTTAGATTGTTGTAATATTTATATAAAAAATCTGATCATATATGTTTTAAAATATCATCCTAAATGTTAATCTCAAGTTAAAGAGTTAATGAATGATACAATAACTGAATAAATTATAAACAGTAAAACCATCCATGTAACGGTTCTTGCCTCCTACCTGTCGGTGTTCTCCTTGGACTTTGCGCCATTTCCTTAAAGTTTAATCAATAAATTGTCTCCAGGCTGCATTAAAGCATTAAAATAATCATTTTATTTTCAGTAGGATCTTCAGCATAGCCAAGTGTTTAGTCTCTTAGTTTCTGTGCACTTTGTGTTTGGGATGAGCCACACCAGTAATGGAGGTGTAATGATGAGTCGTTTGGCCACGAGTCGACTCTCTGATTCGGCTCTTTTGAGTGAAAGGTACTGGATTTGTGAAAAATTCTTGTGTATGTGAGAAGTGTGTGTCAGTCATCAGGATCTCTACTTGGATTCCTACAGTGTGACTGATTCCAGTCTTCATTATGTGTCCTGAGCAGCAGGACTCACCTGGACACTGACCTGAGGGATGAAGGTTTCAGCACCCACGTGTGGCACAGACCTCAGTGTCACTGTGGAAGGGTCTTTAGAGGAAAACTGCTTTTTCAATCATCTTCCCTCCTGACATGCTGAAGTCTTCACAACGGTGACTATTGAAAGTACAGTACTCAATTAATGTATTAAAAGGTATTTTATTTGTCTCTTTGAGTATGATTTTTCTTACAATTAGACATAAGAAACACATTTGTGCAATGTATTTCTATAATGTACGAATTTAAATACTTACTAATTTGCATTAAATCTATTTTCTTCTTTTATACATTTAAATCTTTTTGAAATTATTTAATCCAAAATGTAGGAAGAATTTTTGAACCAATAGAGGGAGCCCGAGTCATGACATGGAAAACACCACCTTCACTGTAACACTCAGTTCAATTCAATGCACTCAATTTGTTCAATTCAATCTCACTCACTCATCGTCTATATCGCTTTATCCTGTATTCAGGGTTGCTGGGACCTGGACACAAGGCAGGGAACACCATGGACAGGGTGCCAATCCATCGCAGGTCACACACATACACACACTCGTACAATCAATCACACACTACGGGTAATTTGGGGACACCAATTAGTCTAACCTGCATATCTTTGGACTGTGGGAGGAAACCGGAATACCCAGAGGAAACCCACCAAGCACAGGGAGAACATGCAAACTCCATGCGCACAGAGACGGGAATCGAACCTGGACCCTGGAGGTGCAAGGCGACAGTGCTAACCACTACACCACCATGCTGCCCAATTCAAAGCAGCTTTACACAATCAAAAGACAATTATGGAAATGTGTGAGGGAGATTGCCTGGGGAAAAAAAATGTTTCTGTGCCTGACTGTCCTAGTGTTAGGTGCTCTATAGCGTCGACCCGACGGCAAAAGTTCAAATAAAAGGTGGCCTGGGTGTGAGGGGTCCAAAGTGATATTCCGAGCCCTTTTCCTCACTCTGGATGTATACAGTTCTTGTGGCATGGGCAGGGCAGTGCCAACAATTCTTTCAGCAGTCTGAACCGTCCTTTGTAGTCTTCTGATGTCTGTTTTCGTAGCTGAACCAAACCAGACAGTTATTGAAGTGTACAGGACGGATTCAATGACGGCTGAGTAGAACTGTGTGAGCAGCTCCTGTGGCAGGTTGAATTTCTTTAGCTGGCGAAGGAAATACAACCTCTGGTGGGCCTTTTTAACAATGGAGTCAATGTGAATGTCCCACTTTAGGTCATGAGAGATGGTCGTGCCCAGGAACCGGAATGACTCCACTGCTGTCACAGTGCTGTTCATGATGGTGAGTGGGAGAAGTGCAGGTGGGTTCCTCCTGAAGTCCATAATCATCTCCACTGATTATATTTTGAGCGTGTTCAGCTACAGGTTGTTGAGACTGCACCAGACAGCCAGCTGCTCGACCTGACTTCTGTAAGCAGACTCGTCACCGTCCTGAATGAGGCCGATGATTGTGGTGTCATCTGCAAATTTCAGGAGCTTGACAGTGGGGTCTGTAGAGGTGCAGTCATTGGTGTAGAGGGAGAAGAGCAGTGGGGAGAGAACGCATCCCTGAGGGGCTCCAGTATTGGTGGTGTGGCTGTTGGACATGAATTCCCCCAGTCTCACTAGCTGCTGCCTGTCTGTCAGAAAGCTGGTGATCCAGTGACAGATAGAGCTAGGAACAGAGAGCTGGTTTAGTTTGGTCTAAAGCAGTGCTGGGATAATCGTATTAAAAGCTGATGAAAAGTCTATAAACAAGACCCTTAATGAGGCCAAAAAGGGCGACGGTGCTGGTGGATTAATTCCCGGAAATGGCAATAGGAAGAATCCTTGAGAGGAAAACTCTGTTCTCATTTGAGTAATAACGGATATCAGGAATTGTTTTGCAGTAATACTGTGTGTTAGGAGGCTGGAAGTTCATCATAACACATGCTGTCTTTAAGTTAAAATGGAGTCCAGTTCGTTATTAGAGGCTGAGGTAGACTGTAGGAAATGCTCAGGCTGTTTCAGTGAAATAAATATCTCTTTTTAAAAAGCTAACTTTATATGTCAGTCGAAAATGTAATTAGTCATTGCATTCTTGACACAATTCATAAATGACAATGAATTCATTTATAATTTACAGTTCACAGCAGGACCTAGAAATGTATAAATTAGTGTGAGTTGAGCCTACTACAGTACAGTATGCACCAAAATATACAGAACTTACAGTAAATGAAAAGACGAACAATATTACCTTGTTGTCATCAGTGAGTTTATTTCTCCTGAAAGAAACAAACATACTGTACACACTGTTGGTGCATTGATTTTGTACCAGGGTATGTGTAATATAGGTGTTGGAAGTGTGTGTGTGTGTGTGCACCACCTCATTAGAGACAGTGTTCATATCATTCACGTAGATTCTCAAACCTTATTCCTGGAAAAAGGTCGCTGCAGACTCCTGCAAAAGTAGACTCCTTCTTGCTCGCGTAATGCAGGCACGAGTCTTGGCGGAGGTTCACAGTTGAACACATTCTCCTTTAACATACCCCAGGAGTAGGCATTAGGGGGTGTAAGATTGGGGGAAATGGGACGTACTAATCCTACTATTACTAATACTACTACTAATAATAAGTTTATTTGCATATAACTTTCCATACACATATAAATCTTATCCAGCACGACTTACATTTATCTCAAACTAAAAATTAATACAAAATTGTCAAGTTTTAAATTTCAAAGTTGTAAAACCACCATTTCATACAAAATTATTAAAAAATAAACAGTTTATGAACAATGAATTCAATTCCCTCCTAACAGTTTGATATTTTGCATTACTTACACTAGATATTTTAATAGAAAGTAATAAACATTTAAGAAAAAAGAAAAAGATTCGAATATTACTACAGTATACAATACAACTCTGCTATATAAAAAGTTCACTTCATCAACGTATAATCCATATTGCAAAATATTTTACGTCACATAAGTGTGAAGCATCTGTCTGACTTTCTGTGTTGTACATTTTTGTGTTCTTGTATTTAGTAATATGTAATGATCCCTTTTAAAATGCATTGGAGATTATTTATGTGGTTTACTTAATCATCTGTACACACACACACACACATATGTGTGTGTGTGTGTGTGTGTGTGTGTGTGTCCATGCTGAGCTACTCATCATATATCATATATCATATATATATATATATATATATATATATATATATATATATATACTGTATATATGCACTTAAGCCGCCTCCATGTGATCTCTTCTGCCTAAAAAAGAGAAATATAAGCAATTATTTGCTTACCAGCTTTGTTTTTTAGCCATATTACATTTAATATAGAGTTATCCGACATACGCTCTTGAGGTATGCATTTTTAAATAAAAGTCCACAAACTCAATTCTTTAAAGACACTTTAAATACCTTTGAATATTTCCATGCTCACCTGCGGTCTTAAGCAGCCACATAATATATGCCAAAGCCAAATTCATTCAGGGAAAACTGGTAGAATTTCAGAAATAGGTTACATTATTTAAATTTAAACTTTAGTAAAAAAAAAAACTCTTTTAAAATTAAATAACCTTTTTTATTAAAATAAAATGTATGCATATTTTGTTAATCTTGATATAATATAATATAATATGATATAATCAGAGTAAAACTCTGAAATAAAATATAATTAATTATAGAAAATGTGTAATAATTACTGAATTTATGTTTATAAAATGCTGTTGAAACTAAACAATAGGACGCTTACCATTTGGAAGAAATGTGTCTTTGCTGCCCCTGCGATTCCTTTCTTCAGTGACTTGTGGTTTTTGCTTTTTGTTGTCACATTTCATCTCACTGTCCTTCTTTGTAACCTCACTCTCTAATTGGGGAAGACGATTTGTTTTTTGCTGGAAAATAAATCTTTTTAGTAGGTCATTCTGTTCTCTTAGTTCTTTAACAAGCTTGTCTTTCTCGTCCTCACATTGAGCCAGTAGTACCTTTATATCTAAAATTTTTTTCTTTTCCCATGATTCAAAACCAGCTTCCATAAACTCTGCATAGGCTGATGGAATGAAGAACTTATTCTTTGTCTTAGCCACCATATTCTCAACTTTGCTGAAAAGTTCCTGAACACTGTTATCAGTGTCCTTTAAAAAGTGATGCCTTCTCCCACACATCTTCACACACTTCATCGAGGCAGGATCTGACTGCAATACTCCAGCTCCTCCAATAAACAGCACCATGCTGTAGTCTAAGGCCTCCTTCCCAAACACAGAAGCGACTGCTTTTAAAAGGTAACGAGCTTTTCCAGGTTCACGTCCATCTTTAATTATCAAAAGGAAAGCATGAGGCCCAGGGAACACCTCTGATACACATTTCTTCATGTCCTTTTTTATTTTTTTGACTTCTCTGGAAAAAATTAAGGTTGATTTTAAGCGCTCCATCCAAGGAGAAGGACTAACTGCCACAGTGACATGTCTTCCTAGCACCGAGTTCCTCTTCACTTCCCAATCATCCATATCAGATACTTGTTGCGGCTGCTCATCCCTAAGGATGAAGTTGCATGCAGTGTACTTTACAAAGTCATCACCTCCCAGCAGAACAAATCTACACTCTTCTTTGAGGTCTGCTGAATGGGTCACTTTGGGGTGAGATGCTTCACCTGAGACACACATTAATCAAATCAAAATGCTAAATTATAAGAATTATAATAGCATCAAATTATTCCATTTTATGATCAATATTTATACATTTTCTTTATATATAAACTTAATGAGGCAGCATGGTGTGGTAGTGGTTAGCGCTGTGGCCTTACCTCTCCAGGGTCCAGGGTTCGAGTTGCACCTTGGGTCTGTGTGCGTGGAGTTTGCACGTTCTCCCTGTGCTGGATGGGTTTGTTCCGGGTACTTCGGTTTCCTCCCTTCATCTAAAGACATGCAGGGTAGTGTGTGAGTGAGTGAGTGTGTGAGTGAGTGTGTGAGTGAGCATTCACTTGTCTGCCCTAAGTTGGATTGGCACCCATTCCACCCCACCTCATGCCCCCAGTCCCCTGTAATAGGCCACAAGCACCCGTGACTCTGACCAGGGTAAGTGCCATGGAGAGTGAGTGAGTGAGTACATTTAATTTTAATGTCTCTAAACAATGACAGTGTTGGTTTTGAAAACACTTTTGTCAGATATGCTACTGTATGTATGACATTTCAATTCTTGAAATAAAGACAACTTAGGGATTTTTTCAATAAACAAATTACCTTTTTTTTTTAAATCGAAAAGATTAAATCCAGTAGGCGTCTCCACCTGGCCCTCTTTGCTTGATATTTATTTTCTCAAATAAGCCTTTGATTTTCTTCATGCAATAAATGCCAAAGGTTACTAAGAACCTCCCAGTAGACAGATAATCTAAAAAAGATCTAGAACCACAACAGCTTACAGAACTACAGAATTCTGCTCCAACTTGATGAGCTGCAGAAAAATGTTATTTACTGCATACTATGGATATAAACAAGACAATATGCTATAAAGGTTTTATGCTATAAAATATTTTAACACTATGCTTTATGATTAGATAATTAGAATGCTTACATAAAATGCAAACTTTCTATTTGTTTGAAAAATTATTTGTAAAAAAAATGTAAGTATAGCTTTAAAATGTAATGTCATATTTAATGTAAAAAATCTCATATTTTGCAGATAATGTGGCTCCAGTATTTAGAACAGAACTATTTTCATAATGCAAAAGTAACTACAGTATGACTTTGATTTACACTTGTAGTTTAACTTGTATTTTATTATTTTACAACAAAGCAATGATATGATAAATTATATAATCATATTTCTGATTATAATGCATAAATAAAAAATTAAATAAAAATACTTACCATGCACTAGTAAGGGATCTGTTTAAGGCAATAAGAATATAAGAAAAGTAAGCATTACCCAAGATAAAAAAAATAATAATAAAGAAATCTGTTTGAAAACACTCTTAATTTATGAAAATAAAATTGTTTGTGTTTTTTCTTTATGCATAGTAAAAAGTTTGAAATTTTATGTTGTACACAAATTTAAATTGTTAATATGTTTTACAAATTTAATATTTTATATAAATTTAATATATTTAATTTAAATAAATAAGGTTTTCATTTATTTAAAGGAAATGAAACATACATTATTTAAAGTCCAAAAGTAAAGCAAAATGTGTTTTGTTAATAAATTACAAGAGCAGCAATGTATTAAAGTGTCTACCAAAAATTGTAATATCAAAAATGTAACTTACTTAATTCATGTTCATCTCTTCGTACTGTAAAAAAAGAAAGAAAATATATTTTGTTAATAAACACATTACTGCTGCTTAACATGAAGTAATCGATTTGTGTATACACTAATATGGAGTATAAGGGCCATTACATTTATTTTTTAAATAAGGAGGAATTTAGGTTAAAGGCAAATGTAAAAAAAAAAAAGGATATAGTTTATATAAAACTTTAGAAAATAAATAAAAGGCTTTACAATCATTTATTCTACATGTTTTTTGTTTGTTGTTTGTGCATTAGTTTGGTTTGGTGTTCATTGGTCCTATCAGTATGTAGCAAGGACGAAATCCTCATTTCAGACAGGAGGGAACAGAGCGTGAGAATAAAAACCTTACAGCAATGATATAGTGCATGTTTAGTGTTTTATTTGAGGCAAACACTGTATTTTGTGGATAATAAACTTGTACATAACATTCGGTTCCAAATTTAATAATTTAAAGAAATTAGTAGTTAAGCATTTAAATTTACCATTAACACCATACATTTGGCATTAAATGTGCACTTTATACCTCATATATTTTAAAGTTTTTATGGTAAACTGTATTATTTCCTACACCAAAAAAAAAAAAAAAAAAAAAATTCGAGTGTAATGAGATTATAATTTCCTTTTCTTTGAAGTTAGAGACAGATATAATTGCAGTTATAATTCCTAACTTCCCTCAGTCTCTACTACACTGCCCCTGCCAGCCCTTTCCTCCCTGCTATACCCGGTCTCTATCTGATTCTCTTAAATCATTTAGAAGGAGTTGATACGGAACAGTCAGGCAAAAAAAATATGATTTGGAGGAACAAGTGATCCTCACAGGTGATCAGATGGAAGGTGGAATGGATTTCACTATTATCATTTCATCATTATTATTATATCATTTCAATATTCTATCTGTATGTAAGGGCCCCTATGGAGGCCGAGCAGGGGACCACCAGACCCGATGCCTAGATGGTCGAGGACTCCCACATCCCCCTCCCGTATTTTTGCCATGGCTCTGTCTCTCGCGATGAGCCAGATAATAGACCAGAGAACGATCATAAATTGCATACATGGTCATAATATTTTGACCACCACTTTAGGGTATTTTTTAAACCTACCTGTAATGTGGCTTTTCCCCTGCTCATATACAGTAAGCTAATTCTGACAAACAGTGTTCAAAAACAGGTTGAAGTAGCAAAAGACATGGCCAGATCAGACTAGTGTTAGAATTAAACCAAAACTAAAACCAGAACTGAATTTTTAGTGGCCGGGAAACAGCAAACAGGTCGCTTTATTTCTTACCTGTGCCGCGGAATCTCTGCAACATCGTTTCAGATAAGGAAAGTATCACCTGTTAGTGAAAAAAGTAAAAGTAAGCACGTTCAAATTCAAATTCCGATTCAAATAAATCAAATTTAAACAACACGCCAACAGAAGGCTGCACAAGGCATCACAGGAAGCACTCACCTTCAAATGGTAAAAGAAGCAGAAAAAATGGCTGGTTTTCTGCAAAAACTCAAAAATGATGCAAGCCTGTAATAGTTGTAATAGTTAATGATGTGAGTCCTGTAATAAAATGATTTAGCACTGGGTAATAATAATAACCCTTAACCCTTTTCATGTAATTGCATGGTGTGAGTGGTGTGAATGTTGGCTGATATTCAGCACAACAGTACTGTATGACCTCAAGTTTAATATTGATTAAATAATATAACATTAGTGATGTTACTGTTACTTCCCAGCCCTCTGGAGCTTAATTTTGCTTCATGTCTATACACTGTACACATTTAGAGAAGTAGATAATAGTAGATAATTAAGTATTTCTTGCGTTTTTTTTTTTTTTTTTTGTCAAGCACTACCTATAAATAAACTCCCATAACTAGCAAAAGGTTGAACATTTTTAAGATTAAACAGCTACTGTTATTTAAAAAGAATCTAATGTAGGGTGTTAGCATATTACTGTCATTTATTGCCATCTGCAATAAGTCATACCTGTGTGTGTGTGTGTGTGTGTGTGCTGCTAAAATTGCTTACCTTTCTCTTGCAGTATCTGGTCCATTATGTCCATTAAAAATATAAACACACACTGTTATTATCACATCCTCTCTACCACATCCAAAAGTATTTAGACTCTATTATTCTTATATCTACTATTAGACGCCTGTTTGACATTTCATGCCTGTAGAACAACTTAAAGGACCTCCAAATTTTTTTGTTTCACTTTGATGAAAAGAGGAAATGGGTACCCAGTTTCCTGTCTACACCTTCGACTTTTGCAGCGCAGAGCATGAGAATATTTGAGATGATCAAATTATCAAGGCAATGAACTGAAAGTAAAGCAGTGTCTAAAATATGGACTTTAGTTAAGATGAAATACAACATGAAAAATTCATACTGGATCAGAATTATTTTTAATAACTTTTCAAAAACATACTCTACATATACAGTACATATAATAATACACATTATATGACTTATACTGTTCTCTGGCTTAGCAGAAGCAAAAGGTTAAAGGTACCAAAGGCTCAGCCCAAACTAAGCATTGTGGTATAATCTTCTTTCTGATCCAGAAAGAAGATTATATCAGAAATCTTCTTTCTGAAATTTTGCGTCACAGTGATCTCTGATTTAGCCTCATTGTTTTTCTGCTTCCTGTTTGGACAAGAACACTGTACAGAGAACACTAAGGTCTGTGGATGTAGAGTATTTGGGATTTATACTTTGCATCCACAATTATTACATACTATTGTATACATATACAAATACAGTACATATATAAACCAATACATACATACATATAAACCAGCACTGTGCAAGTCTTCAGTCCCAAATTTAATATTTTGCTTTCAAAGAGAAAGAATTTTTACTTTCTTGAAGATTTTTTTTTTTGGCTCTCAGTTTTCTTTCAGTGTATACTATACGTATGAAACAATGTATAGTAACCAGTGTAAAGTACATGAACCACTGATTACATTAAAAAACTGGACAAACCCTCTGTGACATCACCCAAACGGTGTTCTGAAGAGAACAGCTCACCTAAGAGAGCTCTGGTCATAGATGATAGCTGACTCCGCCTATACCCCAGTGAATCATTTAATGGGTAAATGGGCGTGCTTGTAATGCAAAGATGTTCCACAACTCCAAAATATTAATATAAAAATAATTAATACAAAATATAAAGTTAAAGTTAAAAAATTAACCTGCACTACCTTTGAAAAAAAAATAGTGGCTGGTGTAAGATGAGAGAAAGTAGAGGCAGCGGGGGGATACTGTGTAGGATGACTTTCACACACACACACACACACACACACACACACACACACAACAGAATCACTGTTCTCTGTCGGCAAACTGGAATCTTTAACAAGGAACACCTCTCATCCATCCCCCCCCCACACACACACATGGTCACAATGTTGTAGTAAACAGTATACGCGTGCACAGATGTTGACTATCTGAGTGACACACACGCACTTAAACCAAGCATGGGAGATGATTACCCACAATCCTGCAGCGCACGAGAGAGAATAACCATTGGTTCAGTAGTGATCACATGATGCTCGGCAGATAAAGTGTATACATACTGTACTACTCGTATTTCAAGACCTCGCTCATTTATCAAGTTAAAATTTCTTTAAAAATTTTTGGTTGTCTTGCAATACACTTGGTCCGAGGTTTTACTGTACAACAAACAGTTCATATACACAAAGCAAGTATGAAATAATTTCTGAATGTTACCCCTTACTATGTCATGGGGACTGGTGGTAGATTTGAGTTAACTTTTATTTAGCAGTCATTGTGAATTTAACATTTAACTTTTCAGGCACAGCCATTTACTGTAACACACACTTTGGGGCTGCCACTGAACTTCTTTCTCTGGTTCTCTTTCTGGTTCTCTCTCTGGGCTTCTCTCTGCCAACACAAAAAAAAGAACAATGAATAATCCTGATTACAAGCAACAGTTGGAAAGCATTAGGTGCTCACAATCAGAGTGAAAAAAACTATTGTAGTATAGTATTGGTAAAATAAATATAAATGACGTATGTGCTATTTTTCCTTATGTTTTTATTTATTCCATTGAAAATTGATATTGATTGGACATGAATATTTGAGAACTGACACTTGATTGGACAAAAAGATGGATAAAACCTGAAGACAAAGAAATTAAAATGGTAGATTAGATAAACATTAAGTTTTGTCATAAAACAACTTCAGCGTGTTAAAATTCACTTAGACCACTTCGGCGCTGTTATGTCAGCTGCGAAAATATTAAATAATCCCAGTAAAAATATTCAGTTTAGCTTTTCTAATTAATATCTATTGGTGCAGGTGTTTGTTTACACCAGTGGTTCTCAAACATTTTCTGTCATTCCCCACTTAAGGGGGTGGGCGAATTTTCAAGCCCCACTTGTCAACAAAATGATAACGAAAACGACCAAGTGTATTTTTTATTGAAATATCAATTTCTAAACCAATAAGATCAAATAACGGCAAGTTCAAAACAGATAAAATACACGTGCAATTGTTATAACAGGCTTACTTCGTCACTTATCTAAAGCTTTCTTTCAAAGAAGTCGAGTGGCTTATTAACATGACTGGGGTGTGTTGTCTCTAAGTGTCTTCCTACTTTGTTGGGTCTCATGCTATCTGCTGCCAGCGGTTTAAGACACAAAACACACACAGGTCTCTCCTCTGCCCCCACCATCCCCACCATGAATCCAAGCGCAACATAGGCTTCATCATAGGCTTTTTGGTTGATTAGGCTGATAGTGCTGAATCACCTGCTTTTTTGTGGTCCATGTAACAAATGTATCCATTGATGTTATTATGCTCACTAAATACAGTACGCTACTGACCCGGTGTTATGCTCTAAAATGCCCCCCTCGCCACGAATTGCCTCCCCTACATAATCTCTTTCAAATAATATATTAGAACATAAATTCATAGGTTTATGGTTTACAAATTACAAATTATAACAAATGAATTTAATTATAAAATAAGCAATATAAAAATGTTGTATAGGGGAAAAATATATAAATTATATATATTTTTTTCATATACAACATGTATATTTTTATATTGCTTATTTTATAATAAAAATCGTTTCCTATAATTTTTCACCACAAACAATATTTATTTAGTGCAATTTGTGATAAACAATTTGTTATTTGTACATTGACAAACCCCTACAAAATAAATGTGCCATAAAATAATCATTTTTGGGGATTTGTATTAATCGTCTCGACGGCTGTCACGTGCCTAGGGTTAATTATAATAGTAATAATATATTTGATAATAATAAACCTTTGAATGTATGTCCTAATATAATATTTGATAGAGATTACGTGGGTATGTGTTGGGGGAGGGGGGGGGTGGGATGAGTTTGGGCAATCCGTGGCAGGGGGGCACTTTAGCTTATAACACCTGTTTGTGTCCGCGGTAAAGTTAGTTTGATATTCGCATCTCCGAATTCAATAGCTGCGTAAATAAACCCGTGAATAAGATACCCAGATATATTTCCTCTCTACATTGTCTTTCAGCTACATCCGCCTTAAATTATACAAGTTTAAAAGCATAAACACCATTATTATCTACGGCGCAACGAGTGATTTAGGGATCATCACAAAATGCCGCATACCAACAAAAAGCGTAGAACGATATTGATTTTCCCTTCTGTTCAGCGCCTGAAGGATCAAAAAGCAACTTTGTTGCCACACTGGAAACTAGAAATGCCAGACTAGTACTGTCTGAAAAAATACAGAAACATCAGCATACACATTGGAATAAATAAAATTACATACATAATACCGAATGTTTCCTTATATATTGTGGCGTTTTTACGCCGAGAAGAATGCTGGAGAGACGAGTGAGCTTATTTGCTACCCAATGCAATGGCTGGGAGTACTTTATTAAGCACACAGCATGTAAGCATGAGCAGCACCTTCACTCAGGAGCCTACATCCAATTCAGCACTAGCTTGAACTGGAGCACATTTCACACGTCACACCCAACACACACACAACAGGGCCGAAGTCACTAACCCAAACACCTTTCCCCATCATGGTGAACACACCGACATTCCCGCAAAGCATGCTGGTCGTCAGCCGCCGCCCCGCCCACGCCACACTGCCCCCACCCGAGCTGTGACCGTCCCTGGTCACCATGAAGAACGTCTCGGGTTACTTTGCTGTAACCCTGTTCCCTGAAAAAGCGGGAACGAGATGCTGCGCGAAAGCGCTATGGGAAACGATTCCTCGTGACCGGTTGTGAAGCACGTGTGTGTCAAACACGCCAAATATTTTGGCATCTATAACCTCAGGCAGGTGACGTCAACCGATGAGGTGCACCTGGAGGTTATAAATAGGCATGAACCGGAAACACCCTCAGGTCAATTTTGTCTGAAGGATGTCCAGTCACGCATGCAGTGCGGCATTGTAGCGCAGCATCTCGTTCCCGCTTTTTCAGGGAACAGGGTTACAGCAAAGTAACCCGAGACGTTCCCTTTCAAAAGCTACACTCGATGCTGCGCGAAAGCGCTATGGGAACGAGAATACCCACTCCGCCGCACTGCAAGTGTCTGGACCCCCAGGGTTGTGTCGTGTGCGCACAGTACCCCCAAGGAGTCCTAGACCCCGTAAGCATGGCATCAAACCATGACGCCTGACCGATGTCTTGCGGAAAGGCAGCCTGCCGCATGCCATCTTTGGAAGCCCCTCTTGCCGGAGCAATAGACAAAGGCAAGCTTCCTGGTCGAACGGCCCTAATCACTAGAGGCGAAGTATGCCACGCGCCTCATAGGCTAGAGCACTAGCATCTTTAACCCAACTTGTCTAATGGCGGCGGCCCTTGGGCCGCGGCCCCACGACATATGAGACCCTGCTCTAATTTACGGCCCCGGCTTAATGCAGAGGTGCGCTGTAAATTGAAGAGCATGATCTGGACACAGCGAATGAAGACTTACTGCTCCGGAGCTAACGGCGGAGGACCGAAGGCTTCAACTGTGGGAGATAGTTGGGTAAAAATGCAGAACGGCTTTTTTTTTTTTTTTTTTGCAGAAACTTCCAGCACTGTAACAGTTTGGCAGTGTACTGGGTCTACATGTTTTATGTCCTGGAATGTAAAAGATCCTGAAGGACAGAATTTGTCCTGTCCTCCTAGGCTAGGGCACTAGCATTTCCAACCCAACTCGTCTAATGGCGGCTGCCCTTCGGCCGCGCCCCCAAGACATATGAAACCCTGCTCTAATTTACGGCCCTGGCTTAATGCAGAGGTGCGCTGTAAATTGAAGAGCATGAGCTGAACACAGCGACTGAAGTCTTAACTGCTCCGGAGCTAGCGGCGGAGGACAGAAGGCTTCGACTGTGGAAGATAGTTGGGCTGGAGTGTAAAAGGTCCCGAGGGACAGAATTTGTCCTGTACTCCTAGGCTAGAGTGCTAGCATCTTTAACCCAACTCGTCTAATGGCGGCTGCCCTCCGGCTGCGGCCCCAAGACATATGAAATCTGCTCTGATTTACGCCACTGGCTAGTGTGGTGGTGTACTGTAAATCCTAATGAGCATGAACTAGACGCAGTTAATGAAGTCTTACTGCCCCGTAGCTGTAACGGCGGAGAACAGAAGCTTCGAAGACAACTGCAGAAGATAGCTGGGTGAGGATGCAGAATAGCTCTAGCTAGCCAATGGCAAAGCCTAAGCACAGTAAGAAGGCTGATGAGGCCCGTGAATAAGCCTGCAACTAAGGGCTGCTTTCCACCAGCCCCATCAGTCAGGACGTAGGCGAGGAGCGGCTACGTATGTTCTGAGTGCACTAGGGCAAAAGCCTGAGGTCAATTTTCTTGCAGAAGCTCCAGCACTGAAGCAGTTCGGCAGTGAACTGGGTCTGCATGTTTTGCCATGTCCTAGTGTAGTTTTCCAAGCTAGGACATGTTAACCTCCTGACTGCTGGAGGGAATATTTCAGGGCCAGAAATAGAGTCATCGTTTCGGGGCAATTGATGTGCAACACGAACAGATGACCTCTCCAGATCCCTTGGGCTGGGTGGCCATCTAAGGCCGCACTCCGGCCCCTAAGGGAAAAACGTCTGCCGTTAGCAACTTGCGACGACAGGACAGACCTAGAGTGGGACCTAGGGTCAAGGACGAGGGTCTGAACCACATAAAAAGGGTACGAAGCTCCCGGCGCGTAACCCTTATTACCTCTGGGGATTAGCCCTTGGATGAAATCCCCAGGCACTTAGCCACCACAGAAGCGGTGAAAGTTACTTCCTGCTTAGCTTGAACTCCTTTAGAGTGTTCAGAATGGACTTGACGCGCGCAGGAGACAGCTGTGCCCGCAGTGCGGTCGGATCTCACATGACACTCAATGTATGCTTTGTGTAGGAAAGAGAACGCTTTCCATGGCATTGAGACTCGATCCTAAAGAAAACGAGGTGAGCTACGATGACATGTTAATGCCAAGGCGCTAGCTCCATGAAGAGGGTACGAAGCTCTCGGCGCGTAACCCTTGTTGCCTCTCAGTTGCTGGAGGGAGTATTTCAGGGCCAGAAATAGAGTCATCGTTTCGGGGCAATTAGTGTGCAACACGAGAAGATGACCTCTCCAGCTCCCTTGGGCTGGGCGGCCATCTAAGGTCGCGCTCCGGCCCCTAAGGGAAAAACGTCTGCCGTTAGCAACTCGCGACGACAGCACGGACTTAGAGTGGGACCCAGAGTCAAGGACGAGGGTCTGAACCACATAGAAAGGGTACGAAGCTCCCGGCGCGTAACCCTTGTTGCCTCTGGGGATTGGCCCTTGGATGAAATCCCCCGGCACTGAGCCACCACTGAAACCACTCTGGGAGCGGTGACGTTACCACCTCGCCTAGCTTATACTCCTTTAGAGTATGCTTTAATGAGTTCGGCGCGCGCAGGAGACAGCTGTGCCCGCGTTGCGCTCGGATTCCACATGACACTCAACCTCATACCTCATGTAGGAAGGAGAACGCTTTATGGCGTTAGGGCTCCATCCTAAGAAGTGAGGTGAGCTAGGGCGACGTATTGACGCCGACGGAGGGGTAGTGATGGTGGTGGCTGTTAGGTGTTCGGTTCCCTGAAACACGGCAGGAGGAACCCGAGCAACTAACACTTTGTCCTGAGGATACTGATTTTCCACAGTACTTCGTGCTTAAGGAGACATAGCTGGCAGTAGGTTCCCCGCTGCCAGCCTCTCTAAAGGTGCACGAACTTTAACACCTCGGCTAGATGGGTGTGTCACTGGAGACCGCTGCTCTCCGAAACACCAATGGTGGCGGAGATTGAACCACGGCCTCCTAAGGATGCTGGTCCTCTTCATAGCTTCGTACCTAAAGAGACATAGCTGGCAGTAGGTTCCCCGCTGCCAGCCGCTCTAAAAGGTGCAGCTCTCAGTAGGTCAGTCTGGTCTGCCTGCAAAGCCATCGTGTGCAGGGCTCTGGGTGACGCAGTAAGACGGCTGCATGCTGGCTTGGACGGCTGATCACCACCAGAGGGTCTGGAGGGCTGCACAGGGGAAACGTCCTGCGTCGAGGGTTCTACGTCGGCTACCGGGAGTTTGATTTCCCGGTGTGCTGCTAACCTGTCCGACTGTGGTTTGGGTCCGAGCAACCTGGCTACCCCGAAGTTACCACGCAGAGTTCCGCTGGACAAGTTCAGCACCGCACCCCATCTATCCAAAATGTCCAACCCCAAAACGCAGTCCTCCTCGACGTCCCCCACAACGAACCCGTGGGAATAAGTTCGTCCACCCACCTGGACTCGCACTGTGCGACACGCCCTTACCTTCACGTAGCCCCCAGCAACGGTGCAGATGCTGAAGGCAGGATCAGGCCGTCCGCAAACACGCTTGCTTTGCCCCAGTACTCCAGAGCGCAGCAGCGAAACAGTGGAGCCGGTGTCCACGAGCGCCCGCAGTAAGACGCCATCCAGCACACAGTCGATGTAGAGCCCAGCGCGGCTTACCACGCGTCCTCCCGGCGCTAGTCTAGCGGCTGCTGGTGTACGCTGTCCCGTGCCTCGGCCTCGCCGCGAAACATCGGAGAGTTGCTCGTTGCCTAGCCGCGACGGGTAGCCCTGTCCCCGGCTAGGTTCACGAACCGAGCGCCACTGAGCTGCGGGCGGTCGCTCGGCTCTTCCGCCGTGATGTACCGCCGATATGGGCTCAGCGCGCTCGGCCTCGCGCAGCGGCAGGTCGCTTTGCCGGCTAACGGCGCGCGGAGCTGTCTCTTGCTCCGGCGCTTGCGCTGCGCCAGCCTCCGCCCCGAGATCCAGCGCCGGGATTTTCACCTCGCCGCTCCGCGTTGGTTGCTGTGGTGTGCTCGCTTTAGCGCCGTCGGGAAAGCGCTTCTTTTTCGCGAGTAGTCGCTCCGCTACTCGGCGGCCCGCTTGGATTTTCAATAGATCTTCCGTTGTGCGCTCCATCCCACTTCTGACACCAATGTGGCGTTTTTACGCCGAGAAGAATGCTGGAGAGACGAGTGAGCTTATTTGCTACCCAATGCAATGGCTGGGAGTACTTTATTAAGCACACAGCATGTAAGCATGAGCAGCACCTTCACTCAGGAGCCTACATCCAATTCAGCACTAGCTTGAACTGGAGCACATTTCACACGTCACACCCAACACACACACAACAGGGCCGAAGTCACTAACCCAAACACCTTTCCCCATCATGGTGAACACACCGACATTCCCGCAAAGCATGCTGGTCGTCAGCCGCCGCCCCGCCCACGCCACAATATATTATTCCTCTGCAATTAACATGCCGACGTTAAACCGTTATTGTTGAACTATGGTTCCACTTTTTCTCTAAAGTTATTTTAATTTACTTGTATGAATGATCCATTTCTTTGCACATGATTGTTTAGTTTCGAGTGTCCGATGTTTATTGTCAATAAAGAAAAGCATGAATTATAATAGGTACTTTCCTATTATTTTCCACTAATTCCCTCCCGTTCATTGCGCCCCACCTGTCATGCCTGTATTCCCCACTAGTGGGGCGCGCCCCACACTTTGAGAACCACTGGTTTACACTAAGCAAGTAGGGCATTAGTAGTTTATTTAAAGTAGATTATTAAATCAGCCACATAACTGTTCATAACATTGCTGTTACTCAACATTTTGATTTAATTTATGGTGCAGATTAAACTTTAGGTAGATATCTATTAGTGGGCTCCTCAGTGCAGGCGCTTCTTGCACACACACTATGCACACTGTGTAGGATGCGTCAACAGGGAGTGCACCTAACAAGGAGGTGGGCCAACACAACTCACCTGGGCTGGAGTCTAATCACAAAAAAATAGTCACTTAGCACACAATAGACACAATTGCGTCACTTAGCATTCGCACCGCCTTTTAAAAGGCCTCATCGGCTCCTTCCTTCGACCCAAAAAACCACGACATTCTCTAAGATCCATTACACTGGTGGAGAATACACATGGAACTGAATCGGGCCCACAACGGTCCTCTGAAGTATACTTGGGACACCTGCTAACAACAAGCATCCAACAACATGCGCTCTTGGAGCAGATCTCACAAGGTTTGCAGGTGACAGTGAATGAGCTTTCATGCCTTCAACACCAATCAGCACAATACAGTAGGTGCCTTTTCCTTAATCCACGTTGTGATGAGAAACACCCGCTCATTAAGTTCACACCTCATGATGATATCAAAGCATACTTGGACACGTTTGAGAGGACTGGTGAGCAGGGAGGCTGGCATGCCATTTGATCTCTTGGTCCCACAGGCAAAGTCGATAGTCATGCACCTGGCGCACTCTACGCCCTTCAGGGGCCATGTAGGGGTACAAAACAACATTAAGAATATAAAAGATAGGTTAAACTGGCCAGAACTCAATGCTGACGTGTATAATTTCTGCCAACTCTGTCCCACCTCCCAGGTACAGTGAGCTGTACCTGCTAAGCCCGCCCCCAGCTCCGCTGATACCAGTACTGATCATTGCCGTTCCCTTTGAAAGGATTGGCATGGATCTGGTCGGACCCCCACCTAAATCTGCTAAAGGAAACAAGTATATCCTGGTCATCGTAGACTATGCCACGTGCTATCCCAAAGCGGTCCCACTGAGGAAAGCCATCTCAAAAAACATCGCAAGAAAGCTGGTACAGCTCTTCAGCAGAGTCGGCCTCCCCAAGGAAATACTCACCAACCAATGTATGCCCTTTATGTCAAAACTTATGTGTGATGTGTGAAGGCTGTTGCAGTCAACAGGGAGTGCACTCGGAGGTACCATTCCTGGTATTGACCGATCACAAGAACCTTGAGTATCTACAGAGTGCCAAGAGGCTCAACTCCCCCCATGCTTGGTGGTCACTCTTTTTTGCCAGGTTCAACTTTACCCTCCCCTATCGTCCTGGGTCTCTGGGGTTCAAAAATTCTCCAGATAGTTCACGACCACCCACGACTCCACTGCCAGTGACACTATCCTTCCTCCCCCCTGCTTGCCTGCAGCGGCTGGACATAGAAACTAAGGTCAACAATCTAAGGCCCTGTCTCATGAACCGGGGCCCAGTAATCTACCCCCTAATTGCCCCTTCATTGCCCTCACTCTATGGAAGGGGGACACAGTTCCCAGTTCTTTTATTTTTTGCCACCCTGTCTCCGCTCCAGCCCTGTTCTAAGTCCAGCAACATTTTTGGTAGCCCACGTTAAAGGAGAACGGCTTTGTATGTAACGTATAAACATGTCAACACTGCTCCAGCAGGCTTCCTCAGACCCTTACCAATCCCATGGTCAGACATTGCACTGGACTTCATCATAAGATTACCCCCCTCCGGAACTCATGATCCACATTGGATCCACATTTCCCATGCCCACAAGTCCCACGCCCTCCCCGAGGACATTCTAAAAGGCATTCTGTAAGCTCATTGGAGCCACCCCCTGTCTGTCTTTGGGGTCCCACACTCAGTCCAATGGTCAGACTGAGAGGAAGAACCAAACCAAGGTTTCCCTGAGATGCATGACCTCCCAAGATTCACCTCTTGGAGCCAGTTCCTGCCTTGGGTGGAGTACGCCCATAAATCTTGTCATCCACAAGTTCCCCCTTTACATTCCTGTTTGAGGTATCAACTTCCCTTGTTCCCTTCCCAGGAAGAGGAAGTCAAAATCCCATCTGCTCAATCCTTCATCCGCTGTTGTTGAAACCCCTGGCTACAAGTCAGAAAGACACTGCTATGAGCTAACACAGCCTACAAAGAACAAGCAGAAGTTCTTAGGCTCCAAAATACAGGGTGGGACAGAGAGTCATGCTTGCCATCAGAGATATTCCTCAAATACTCCCCGCAAAATATCTCCCCGTTACATTGGTCCATTCACGGTCACCAAGATTGTCAACCATTGCTCTGTGAAGCTCTTACTCCCCTCGACTATGCGGCAAGGCAATTCCACATTTCACGTCTTCCATCTACGTCATCTTGCTTCATGTACATTTAATAAAGTTTATTTAAATATTGACTTACAGTTGACCTACATCATTATCTTAATTTCAAATCTCTGGTTTATGTGAAAATAATCATCCTTACCACATTTCTTCCACATCATCTAGTGACATTACTCTGATCTTCTGTCACTACACATAAAGAAACAAATCAACAAAATAAATCATTTACATTATCCTTCACAACAAATATTTGTAGCATTTTAATAAAAATCATTTCATTAAATTATATGTATACAATTGTTAATTCAAATGTCAATACTGTCAATAATTTTTTAAACCTATAATAAAGTTTGATCTTTAAGTAACTTACTTGTTGGTGGTAAAACATTAATGCTGCTGCGGCGTACTTCTGCTTTACTCACTTTTAACACATGCTCCATCTCTTTTCTTAACTGTATTTCACTTTGCTTAGCTCTGTCCAATTTCTTCTGTAACACACTCTCGTGATCTTTGGATGCTTTTAGTTCATTCCTTAACTCTCTCTCATTACGCATAGCTCTGTCCAATTCCTTCTGTAACATACCCTCATGATGTCTGGATGCTTTTAGTTCATTCCTTAACTCTCTCTCATTACGCATAGCTCTGTCCAATTCCTTCTGTAACACACTCTCATGATGTCTGGATGCTTTTAGTTCATCTGTTATCTGTGTCTTATTACACATGGCTTTGTCCAAATCCTTCTGTAACAAACTCTCATAAGATCTAGAGGCTTCCAGCTTCTTCCTTAAATCTCTCTCAATTCTAGGTGAATCAAATTCAGCCTTTACCATGTCCTCCCTTAGACATTGCTCGGTCTTTGTTCCTTCTAGTTCTTTTTGTAATTTTGCTACCTTGGACACCTGAGCCCTTTCCCAGGGTTCAAAGCACATTTTCATAACGGTTTCGTACGACTTCTGAACAAAAAAGCTGTTTCTCTTCATCCGTGTCATTGCATTAATTTGCTTGAAAAGCTCTTTGATATTTTCATTACTGTTCTCCAGAATGAAGTGTCTCGCTCCACACATCTTTACGCAGCAGTTCTTTAGATGCTCTACTCGATTTTCCCATTCATGTCCATGAACGAACAACACCATAGTGTACTGTAAAGCCTCAGCTCCAAACATGTAGGTTATTGCTTTTAAAAGATAATGTTCTTTCCCAGTAGCGTGTCCAGGTCGCATCACTAGAAGGAGAGCGTGAGGACCAGGAAACGTCAGTGATGTACAGTTTTGAATCTCATGTCTGATGGACTCGACTCTATTTCGGAAAAACAAATAGGAGGCCAAATGTTCCATCCAGTAGGAAGGAGCCACAAATACGGACACCTGTCTTCCATCAACAGTCCCCTCTCTAATGTTGCCTTTTTTTGGACTGATGGCAAATTCTGTGTGAACAGTCCTGAGTATTATGTTTGATGCATAACAGTTATAAGCACAATCTCCACCCAGCAAAACAAGCCGAAGATCTGATTTGGGTTCTTCTAATGCTGGCCTATTTAAAGAAACATCTGTAATGAAGAAATAGTTAGATTTTTTTTTTTTTAAATTCTCAAACATTTTGTTAATTTCCAGTTTTAATTGATAAAGATTTCTGCCTTAAATAGGCATTTAATCCTACTCAGTGTCAAAGTGGCGCTAAAGCTTGTCCCAGGAGTGCAGGAACGCACACTTAATGATATAAGTAACATTTTATTACCAACTATAGAGCATAAAATAAAGAAAATTACTTACTACTAAGTAGTGGTGCTGTTTAAAAAAAGAATATTAAAGCATTACATATTTTAATGATTTTTAAAATACACATGCCTCATGACTTTCTTTTCTTTTAATGATTACCACATTTATGCAAATATTTTAATAGTTTTTGAATATTTTAACTGCTCTCGTTAATGATCGGCACAGCAAATGACCAGGTCCATATACTGTATTTGATGTTTCAGACTTTACTGATGCATTTCCCAACCCCAGTGGCTGGGATAAAATGAATAACAGCTTTCAAGTCTGGTCATGCCCTGTGGTTTTCTAAAATTTGTTTTAGTTACTTGTTATTGTATTTAGGTTTTCATAACATTTAGAACAAGAACTATAAAATACCTATTGCACATAAAATGTCCAACTGAGCAACAGTAAAATGCAACAATAATTAACAGTAACTTACTTAACTCTGTTTCTTCTATTTCTGCTGTAAAAAGAACAAATATGACATATTTCATTACTACAAGAATCAAGAGGTACTGTAATAATACATGGTTTACAATTTACATGGTTAGGAATAAATAGATTGCTTATGCCCATAGATTAAATTAGAGAATGCTGTAACCTAAATACTAAGATACTTTTTTGATCTACATCAAAGCAGATATAAAGAAGCTGCACTTTTATATACACTGATCCACCATAACATCAAAACTACTGACAGGTGAAGGAAATAAAATGGATTATCTTGTTACAGTGGCACCTGCAAAGGTGTGAGATGAATTAGGCATCAAATTATCATTAATCTTATTATTATCAGTTAAGGTTGATATGTTGAAAGCAGAAAAATGGGCGACTGTAAGGAGGTGGGTCAAATATCTCCAGCAGATCTTGTGGACTGTTTCCAGTATGCAGTGTTTAGTACCAAAAGTGCTCCAAGGAAGTCCAATCAGTGGAACAGGAACAGGGTCATGGGTCGAGGGTGTGCAAAGCTCACTGATGCACTTGGTAAAGTGAAGGGTTGCCTGTCTGTTGAGATCCTACAGAAGATCTGTTGTAGCAAAACTACTGAAAAAGTCAAATCAGGTTCAGATAGAAAAGTGCCAGAACACAATACATCATGCTTGCTGTGTAGGGGCTGCTTAGTATGGGGCATGCTGACACGTGTCCACCACTAAAAGCTCCTACAAAGGGCAAATAAGCGTCAGAACTGGACCACAGAGCAATGGTAGAAGGAGGCTTGGTCTGATATGAATCACGTTTCTTTTATGTAATCCATGTGGACAGCTGGATGTGTGCATGTTGTGCTGGGAAACCTTGAGTTCTGCCATTCATGTGGATTTTACTTTGACACTTCCCAACTACCTAAACATTGCTGCCGACTGAGTACACAAAATTGTTTAGGTGGCAAAAGGAGACCTACAGTATATTAGGCTTTAATGTTATGGCAGATGTATTTAAGTCCTAGATAATACTGTTAATGAATTTTGATGCTGAATTTATTTGCCTTCAGGGTGCATTTTTAATTAAGGTGTTTTTTTTATGATTTAGTATTTCTTGCTTTTGTATTTGTAAAGCAGTGACATTTATCAAAAGAACATTTTTTATAAAGAAATTATGAGAATAAGGACTGCTAAAATAACTAACTGACCACATGCGAAAAATATATATAGATGTTCTATAAATACTACTGTACATACAGTACAGTGAGTACAGAAACTTTTTAGGCTCATTTGACCACCTGTGTTTTTGCGAAGCTCAGTCATCCCTGCTTGGGACTTTTCTTGAGGAGTGGCTTTTTTCTCTCCCTTACAAGCCACATTTGTGAAGGATTTGTGATATTGTTGTCACATACACACAATTTTAACACACACAACAGTCATAATTTCCTGCAACTGCTTCAGAGTTGTTGTAGGCCTCTCAGTAGCCTCTTTGATCAGTTTTCCTCCAGTATCTTTTATCCAGTTTGGCTTCTCCTGATTTTTGAAGTCATTTGTAGGAGGCGTGATCTTTTTCCAAATTAGTGATCCTGTTTTTTTATGGGGGTTGTTTCTGACATAATAGTGTTATATCTTTTACTTGGATGTTACACTGAGTAAATACAGCCTGATAAAAACTGTGTCTGTCTTCATTTCAGGCTGCAATGCAACAGAATGTGATTATTTTCAAGGAGGGTGATTCTTTTCTATACCCACTGGATATGCTCTGTTGGTTTGAAATGTTTTATTACTTATCCAAGTAGCTTCTTCTGTCTAAAAAAAGAAAATCAAACCAAGAAAAATAGGTCTAGAGCTCTTCATTCAAGGTGCAACCTAACTAATCAACAATAAAAATCCAAAGCCAACCTTCACAAAATTGACAAAAATACAACGATAAACCAGTCCTGTAACCATAAGTAAAATAATTTACCAGGTTGAGCGAAAGTCTGAAAATGCATATTGATGCTGGAATTATTACCAGCGAAAATCCTAATAATACTGCCTAATAATGCTTCTTTAATTAAACAACCTCAATTGCAAAAAAGAGGGGACAGTATGGGAATTGGCAGTAAAACCAAAAGGTCAGCATATTTTTTATCAGAAAGCATCAAGATCTTTGTTGCATCAAGATATTTTGCACTTCATAATACAACACACATTCTCAATTGAAGGTAACACCTGTACTCTGTTTAGCAGCCATGCATGTGTAATCCAAAATGCTGTTAGACGATGTCTTGATGGAAAATACAGTTATGTCTCTGAAAAAGATGGTGTTTGGATGGCAACATATGTAAAGGGAACATATTTCTATCGTCACAAGTAGGGAATTCACCCATGCCACAGGCACTGGCACACCCTCGTACCATGATTGATGCTGGCTCTTGAACCTGATAGCAGCTTGGGTGGTCCTTTTGACAAAAGACCCTTTCATTAAAACCCATATATACCATGTATACAATAACATAATGCGTTCACCTACTTAACAACACTTGTTCTTTATTACCCTGTAATTTCTTCTCGTCACATTGTTAATAGTATTAATTTGAAGGATGTTGCACCACCAGATTTGAAACTAATGCAACATTTTAACAAACAATAATACTCACCTGGTAAATCATCAAATAATCCAGATGAAGAGACTTCACAGATGGTTTTTTTTTTTTTTTGTTCTATTTCTAATTTCCATGCTTTCCTAACTTTTTTGGAATTGGGGTTGTACATTTAATTATATTCCTATATAACAGGATACAAGTTTAAGCAGCACCACGCTCTATACAGTAGATGTACACATGTAATTATAAATTATTTCTTTTGATTGATCATAATGGTTTCCAATGCCCAGTTTTGCATTTTGCAGGACAGATAATTTAAAATTTTTAAAGTTTGCTTATTTACAAAACATACGATTTAATGGATTACATTCATTGTAATGTATTAACAAACCACCGCTTGCTTTTTTAACAGTGAAGTTTGCTTAAATGTATTACCTTTTTTTTGCTGCCTCTGCCACATTGTTTCACGATTCAGAATGTCCATCCTTTTAAAATATACCACTCTAATCAAGAATTTGCTAAATTATATGAGCTAATACTGCAGGCGACGTATGTCTTAACTTTTACAAGTGCTAAATACTGTATGACTTCCACTTTTCTATGTTTTACTTTCAGTACGGATATTGTCATGGGGAAAAAGTCACGAGTTAAAAGCAGATAGTTTTATAGAGAAATTCTCATATGGACAATTAATGTGCAGCAGTGCAACCTTTAATATGTTCCTGAAATCAATGATTCCACATGACATGTACATTATTTGAAGCAATCGGCAAACAGGGAGGCAATGTTTAGAATACTAATGTCTTAACCTGCATGATTAGGTTTATATAATGTTTTTTTTTTCGAGATTAGAGCCAGGAAAGGCTTTGTTCATGATACTGTGTGTGTGTGTAAGGGTAAGGGTGTTGATTGTCTTCTGAACTGTCAAGTCAGCAGACTTATGTCCTATGCCAGACCCTACGATTGTGGTGCGTGAACGACACTGAGAGGTACACAGTGTTTATACTGCATAAATAGTATTTTCTCAAACTCAAAATTAATATTCGAAAAGGTTTGAGATTTACAGTATGTACAGTATTTTTGTGTATAATGTGTATATTTGTGTGCTCTTACAGTAAAGATATAATAGTATAATTATTGCCATACCTACATGTAAACTTTGCCCTCACTGTTTTTCTGCTTCATCCCCTCACAATAAAAAAAAAAAAAAAGTTTTGTGGTTATAACCAGTTGGTCTTTTTTTCATGCAGAGGACGGCAATAACAGTTCTCAGTTTCACTACTGTTCATAATTTCCTGTTAACATTATAAACTGCTTGCACAATACAGCTTGGTGGGATTTAATAAAATTTCACAAGACAGGAAAAAAAAGGGCTAGTCACTCTCACTCACACACACATTGTCTATACGGCTTTATTCTGTATACAGGGTCACAGGAGGCCTGGAGCCTATACCTAAAGACTTACCTATACCTGAAGAGGGCATGGGGCGGGGTAGAGGGTGCCAATCCATTGCGGGGCACACATAGACGCTTATTCACACACTACGGGCAATTTGGGAACACCAATTAGCCTGATGTGGAGGAAATCGGAATACCCAGAGGAAACCCTCCAAGCACTTGGAGAACATACAAACTCCATGCACACAGAGGTGGGAGTGGAACCCGGACCCTGGAGATGCCAAACTATAAGCCATTGTGTTGCTTATGACTCACTAATATCCTTAGTCTAGTGTATGTGTATTTCCGAATCTAGTCTTTGTTTCTAATCTGTGTCGAGCAGCTTTCTCAGGTTTTGACCTGGTTTGATTCTGTCTATTTTCAGATCTTGGTCATGGATAATAATTATGATCGTTCCCTCAGATATTATCATTCTAGCTTAATGCTATTTCGCCTCGGAGGTTTTGGGGTATAGAAGTAATAATGGGAATAAACAATTACAGTTTTTTTGTCACTTAACTCATTTATACGCGATAAAGCGGTACAGAAGATGAGTGAATGAGTATTTAATTGAAATTTATTTTATTTTAGTTCGTTAGCTTTTTCAAATGTCATTGAAAATTTGAAGATTATGGTGATTTTGTAACACTAAAAGAAAACATGTTTATTTTTATATTATCGATGTTTAATAGTATAAAAAGAATTTCATATAGGTAATATCAGGAGCTGGTGGTGTCTCAGTTAACTTTAAACACCTAGGAAAACATACACCCTAAAAAATACTGGTTGTTTTTAACCCAGCTGCTGGGTAAATATTGGACTAACTACGGCTGAGTTAATTTAACCCAGGAAAATGGGTTATTTGTTTAACCCAGCCAGATGGGTTAAATATTCAACCTAAATATTGGGTCATATTTAACTATAATGCTGGGTTAATTCTACCACATAAATTGGTCAAATGTTCTCCCCAGATTTTGGTTCCTTTTAACTGGAATGTTGAGTTAATTCTACCTCACAAATAGGTTATTATTATTTTCATGTTTTACAGTGAATCTGTAAAAAAAAAAAAAAAAAATACCCATGTCTATTAAACAGTTAAATTACTTTGATATACTGGTCTATTACAAAAAAAATTCCAAGTTTTGCAAACCATACATATATGCAATAAACAACATCCTATTAAATGTTCATAAAAAAAAACATTTATTTTTCAAAAGCACAAGAGCAGATAATCAACAGCGACATCATTACTATACTATTACTCACAAGGGCAGAATGGAGTAATAACACAAATAGGCTGAGGCAGCTTCTACAGAGCAGGATCTCTCTGTGACATTAGATATCTTTTCTGCAGAACAAAACTATCCAGCCCTGGTTCTGTTTTAACATACAAACACTGTCTATGACTTTTCAGGTAGGCCTTGCTATTTCATAGCAACATTACAAAAAGTCCTCTACAGGAGCACACTGCTTTGAATAGTTAATGTCAAAAATATAAAATGCCTTGAAGCACACATCAACCGCCCCAAGTAGTGTGTATTGCTCCAGAAAATGCCTGAGAGCAGCGCTGGTCATTATCTCCCAACGTCAGGATGTATAGTAGGGGTACGGCCTTGACACTTCAGCCTGCTGGAGGTATTCCACCATGTTGGTTCCAACCTTAGAAAGAAAGAAATGAATGGAAGTAAAAATTTTGTTGAATAGCAAAGATTAAATTGAATCAGACCATCAATTTAATGTGTAATTTTTAAATAGGATTGATAATAAAAAAAAATTAAAAATGACAAAGCTAGGGTATAGGTAACCTGAAACAAAAACATGGAGACAGCTACTACCAAAAATAAAATAAGCAAAATAAGCATGGCTTTTGGGATAAAGCTCCTTAATATAATTTTTCTTTTAAGTCAGACTAGTTAATGTGCTTGCTAGCGCTAGCAACCTAACTAAATGGCTGCGTCATGCTAGCACTACAGTTAACAGTTTAGTGTTCATTCATCACTTCACCATCTTCCCAATGCCCAATGTGACGTCGTAGTGACGTCTTTTCCATGTCTTTTTTGGACGTCCAATTTCCATCTTTTGTAAGATAGGAATAAGGTGGATAGGCTAGGCTATTATGATTTTTATATATAGAATGTAATTTACATAAATTTATATACATATTTTTTTAATATTGCAGTGTTTTACCACCGGAAGGATCTTGGAGAACGACTGAGCTTAATTGCTGCCCAATGCTAATGGCTGGGAGTACTTTATTAACACTCAGCACCATATAGCATGAACAACACACCCACCCAGGACCTACACCCAAATCAGCCTAAGCATGAACCAGGGCACATTCAACAGGTCTTACACACCCTAACACACAAACATGGCCGAATCCACTAGCCCAAACAAACTTCCCCAACATGGTGAACACACAGAAACCCTCCCGCAATGCATGATGGTCGTCAGCCGTCGCCCCGCCTACGCCACGATATAAAATAATTAATATAAAATAAAAATTTAAATAACTTGATTATAGGCTACTTTAAATAAAATAAAAACTGTTAGGGAAACAGGAAATTGTAAATATATATATATATATATATATATATATATATATAAGGTCTACCAAATAAATAAATATTTATACAGATAATAAGTCTTGTTTGTTTATAAATAATTTGTATTCATATTTATAATCATATGTTGATAGGCTCTATTTTGTAAAACACATTTACTGCCACTGCCATACAGTAGACGTCCAAATGGCGTCCAAAAAAAAAAAGCCAGATTAGGTCAAATGTTGAACGTCAAAATGACGTCCAAGTTGGGTCATGGTTGGACGTCCAAATAGTGGACCTAGTTTGGACGTCGAATAAATGTCCAGAATTGGACCGACGGACCCGATATAGACGTGATCTGCACGTCTATCTGACGTTCAATGTTTAGTGGGTTAGTCACCCTGCACACATTCTCAGCTCAGACATCTTAGCCGTTTCTTTCATACACAGGTGGGGTTCTTTGGCTAACTAGCAGCTATTCTTAGCTAAATTATCTTACCTCAGACCAGCCTGAAAGTTTGAGTGTGACCTTAACACGGTAACAGTAATAAATGTTACATATAGTGATTCCTTTTCAGTCAGTTTTCTTTGGGGTTGCTGGGTTACACAAAAACTACCCAACTCTCTGTAAATAACCCAGAAAAATGACCCAACAGAGGCAACCCAGCGCTTGGGTAGAAAAAAACCACCCAGCGTTTTTTAGTGTGTAGAGTTACAGTATTTACTATTAAGTCAGTAAACTCTAAAAACATCTCTTATGCTTTTGAATCTTCCCATACTTACTCAATGTCTGTCCTTAGTCTCCATTTAAAGTGTGTCCTTATATTGACTGTGATCAGTGGAAACTGGAGAGAGATGATCAGAAAATTAGATTTGAAATTTACAGAATCAAGAAACATATTAATTCCTTTTTTTCAAATTAAATTATCCAGTATAGATGTGAATGCAAAACATAGCAGACCCAAGCAATATTTTTAAGAGATTAACTAGAGGGATTTCTGTTGAATGTTTTGGGTATTACTTTGATGAAAAAACTACTTTTTAAAGAATAAGCAGAAAAGGACATGGGGATAGTAGTTGTCCCTGTCCCCTCCCGGACCACCAAATGTAACTGGGCACACATGGTGTCTTGGATCTAGTATTATCATAGTGTGAAGAGACAATATAGCCAAAGACATGGCAAAATGGAATATAATCTTATCTTTAAAACAGAAATACGCTCCTAAACAAATTGCACACAGAGAAACAGGATTCATTGAAACAATACGTCCATGATATAACAATTATATTTTTACTGGTTAAAATACATTTGAAAATAAAAAGAAGAGATGTTATATAACAATAAAACGATACTTACAACTTGGAGGATTTAAGTCTTTGCTGCCCCTGCGTTCGCTGGTTCCAGTGGGTTGTGCTTCTTGCTCATTGTTGTCCTTTTCCGCACCATGGTGCTCCTCTCCAGCTTCTCTCTGTGCTTGTTGGGAAGGATCCGGAAGCTTTCCTAATTTAATTCTGAAATCATCTACTTCTTTTATTAATTTGTTTTCTCTTAGTGGAATGGCTTCTAAATCTTTAAGTCACTCTCGCTTAATTTAAAGGCATCCAAGTTCCTCTCAAGATCACACTCTCTTAGTTTAGAGGTTCTCAACTTCTTTTCAAGATCACCCTCTCTCAATTTAAAAGCATTCACGTTCTTTTCCAGTTCACTCTTTCTAAGATCTGAGGCATCCAACTGCTTTTCACGATTACTCTCTCTTAGTATAGAAGCATCAAACTTCTTTTCCAGTTCACTCTCTCTCAGCTGTAAGCCATGCAACTGTTTTGCAAGATCACTCTCTCTTAGTTTAGAGGCATTGAGCTTCTTGTTAAGATCACTCTCTTTTAATTTATTAGCATCCAAGTTCTTTTGCAGTTCACTCTCTCTAAGCTGCAAGGCATTCAACTGCTTCTCAAGTCCACTCTCTCTTAGTTTATAGACATTCAACCTCTTTTCAAGATAATTTTCTCTTATCTTAGAAGAATCCAAGTTCTTTTCCAGTTCACTCTCTCTTACTTGTAAAGCACCAAAGTCCTTTCTTAGCTTGTGTTCACTAGATTTAAAATCATCAAGCTGTTTCCTTAGTTCACTGGACTTTAAATTATAATAATCCAGTTGCTTTTCTTGTCTACTCTCTCTTTGTTGAGAAGTATCCAGTTCATTTCTTAGTGTATGCTCATTAATTTTGTAAGTTTCCAGCTACTTTTGTAGTTCACGTAAAGTCTTTTTTTTTTCCCATAATTAAAATTTATCTTCCATGAACTCTGCATAGCCTGATGGAATAAAGAACTTACTCTTTTTCATAGCCACCATATTCTCAACTTTCCTGAAAAGTTCCTGAACACTGTTATCAGTGTCCTGCAAAAAATGATGCCTCCTCTGACATTTCTTCACATCGAGGCAGGCTCTAAGGCTCTATTTTGAGATCCTTCAATGAACAGCACCATACTGTAGTCTAAGGCCTCGTCCCCAAACACTGAAGCGACTGCCTTTAAAAGGTAATGAGCTTTTTCACCTTCATGTCTATCCCTAACCACCAGAAGGAATGCATGAGGCCCAGGGAACACCACTGGTACACATTTCTGAATGTCATTATTAATACTTTCAACTCCTCTGGAAAAAAAGAAGTATGATTTCAAGTGCTCCAACCAAAAAGAAGGACTAACGGCCACAGTGACATGTTTTTCCAGGACACACTTCTCCTTCACCTCCCAATCTTGCAGATCAGCTCCTTGTTGGCTCTGCCCAATCCTGAGTATGATGTTGCACGCCTTTGCAATGTCATCACCTCCCAGCATTACGAATCTACACTCTTCTCTGGGGTCAGCTGAATGTGTTACTTTGGATGATGATGCTTCACCTGAGGTGCACACTGAACAAATAACAATTCGAATTTATAAAAGGAAAAAGGGGACACTGTCCCCTACCAATACTTTGCATTATTTTGTCTTTTTGTAAATACAGTAAAAGTCTAAACAGTAACAATAATAATAGGTATGCTGAAGAGGGTGCCAGTGCATCGCAGGCCACACATGCACACAAACTTACACACTGTGGGTGAATTGGGACAATCAGGTAGCCTACGCTGCATGTTTTTGGACTGTGGGAGAAAACCAGGGTTCACCGGAGAACACTCACCAAGCATGGGGAGAACATGGAAACTCCACACACTCTGACCTCCAATTTGATGAGCTGCAAAAAAATGTTATTTGTGTTTACATTATGAATATAAACAATAAAATATAAAGGATAATTGTTTAAATGGTCACAGATGAAATCAGTGTGCCCTCCAACACTATAAATCGGTCACTAACATTGTTCACCTTCATCACAATGTTCTGTAAAGCAAGACATTATATATTTTTTTTTACCATACATGCTACTAACAAGGAATAAGATAAATGAATTGAACCGAAAGGTGCTAGACATTGGTCCTCACAGGCATGGGTGAGCCTAGGGTGCCCATGATCCTGTCACCGGTTTACTGGTATATACAGTACTGTAATCCTGTTTTTTGCCTATTTTTCACACTTAATAAAATAATGTAGATCATAAAACAAATGTTAATATTACACAAAGATGACCGGAGACCACCACCGACCCCCAATAAACCATTACTGGAACTGAGGTAAATTTTATTTGACCCACCCAGAGATAATTACTGCCAGATCTGTCGAATCAAGAAATCACATAAATAGAACCTGTCTGACAAAATGACCCACACTAAAAGATCTTAAAAAGTAACACATCATGCTATGTCTAAAGACATTCAAGACTGATTGAGAAACAAAATAATTCACATGTATCAGTTTGGCAAGAGTTTACAAAGCCATTTCTTAGGCTTTGGGACTCCATTACCCACAAATGGAAAAAAACTTGGAACAGAATGGAACAGAATGGGCAAACATAAATGGCATCCATGGGAGAGGTTCAAGGCAAAAGCCACTGCTGACCAAAAAGAACACAAAGGCTCATCGCACATTTGCCCCCCCCCCCCAAAAAAAAAAATTTGACTTTTGGCCAAATATTCTGTGGACTGATGAGAAACTTTTTTTTTGGAAGGTGTGCATCCCATTACATTTGGTGTAAAACTAACAGCATTTCCTAAAAACGCCATCATACCAGCAGTCAAACATGGTGATGGTCTGGGGTTGCAGCTTCAGGACCTGGATGACTTTACATAATTGATAAAACCATGAATACAGTGAAACCACGGATTATGAGTAACTCGGTTTACGAGACGAGCAAATGTTTTTTAAACCTTATTTAAATAAATTTTTACTTGGAAAACGAGCATTGTCTTGGTTAGCAACGAGTATCATGTATCATGCAAGCGCTTCTTGATTTGACACCGAGCATCACATGATCACAACCGAGCCAATGTTTTTTCTCTCTCTTGTGCTGCGGGTAATCAGCTCCCCTGCTGGGTCTTGTGTGTGTGTGTGAAACAGAGAGGGGGTGCTTTACTCACACACAACCGGCACGGTGTCAAATTACACGCGCGCGCGCACACACATAACACACACTCAGCAGCACAGGAGAGAGAAAAACACACATAGCGCCTGTGCGCATAAATGGAAACACTTATCTGTCGAGATTTATTTTTACTTTTTTTAAGGTAACATGCAGGTTAATTTGTTTAATTTTTACTTTTTATTTTGTGTTAATTATTTTTATGTATTAATTTTTTTGGGCTGTGGAATTAATTATTTTAATTTCTATTATTTCTTATAGGAAAATGTGCTTTGATTTACGAGTGTATTGGAATACGAGCCTGCTTCCGAAATCCGAGGTTCCACTGTACTGTGCTCTACCAAATAATCCTGAAGGAAAATGTCTGGCCATCAGTTTGTGGCCAGTTATGCTAAAATTAAGATAAGATAAGATAAGATAAGATAAGATAAGATAAGATAAGATAAGATAAGATAGGTCTTTATTAATCCCATTAATTTATTTTTCCAGTGGCTGCATATTTAAAAAGATACAAATACGATAGGAATAAAAAAGACATAAAATACAATATAAACAGATATAAATAGAATAAAACATATATACATTTTTTTTTTACCTACAGACCAGGCTTATTGAACTAGGCTTAAAAACTGTCCAATTTTGATTTATGATTAGATAAATGGAATACTCTCAGGAAATGCAAATGTGTGATTTATTTGAAGAATACTTTGTGGGATAATGGAAATGTATCTTTACCTTCCAAAATATAATAATTTTGGAATTATTAAGCTCCTTTATTAAGAACTGAAGTATTTAAAATGCAAAAGTAAATTTGACCTGTCCTTGCATTTTTAGCTTGCATTTCAATCATCTGTAATAAAGAAGGTCAGTTCTTTTGTTCATTATAGTGCATAAATAAGCTAAACTACTTACCATGTCCAAGGAGCGGGGCTGTTAAAATAGGATAAATAAGAATAAATAAGAATAAGATAAATGTAGTGAATAAAAAAATATAAAAACAAAAAGCATAACTCTAGATTAAAAACTATAAATCACATACAGTTCTATAATCTTTAAATAACTTATTTCAATATATGTTTATATAAGGAAGGAAAAGCATAATTATTTCAGTTTTGCTCAAGGCACAAAAAAATACATCAAATTGTGCTTTGGTAATTCATTACTTTAAAAAAAAAAAAATTTATAATAAGACCTGCAATTAAGAGCTGCAAATATAATGCGGATGTCAATGCGATGTAACTTACTTAATTCATATTCATCTCCATGTGCTGTAAAAAAAGAACAAACAAACAAGCATGAAACATGAAACAAGCTCATGTCTATGGTGGAGAACAAGGGCCATAAAATTTATTAAAACTCACTCACTAACTCATCTTCTATACCACTTTAGCCTGTATTTATGGTCGCGGGGACCTGAAGCCTATCCCCGGGGGCTTTGGGCATGAGGCAGGGTACACCCTGGACAGGGTGCCAATCAATCGCAGGGCACACACACATACACACACTCACACACTACGGGCGATTTAGGAACGCCAATTAACCTAACCTACATGTCTTTGGACTGTGGGAGGAAACCAGAGTACCCGGAGGAAACCCACCAAGCACAGGGAGAACATGCAAACTCCATGCACACATGGAGCCTGGCCGGGAATCGAACCGGACCCTGAAGATGTAAGGCAACAGTGCTATAATATTTTGTGTTAATTATTTTTATGTATTTATGTTGTTAGGCTGTGGAACGAGTAATTTAAGTTTTTATTATTTCTTATGAGAAAATTAAATTTGGTTTACGAGTGTTTTGAAATATGAGCCCACTTCCGGAACGAATTATGCTTGTAATCCAAGGTTTCACTGTATTTTGTTGCGTATTTTATATGCATTACTGCTCTTTTACATTAAACTAATCTCATTTTTGTTTTGTGTACTGTCTATGTGTTTACACTAATGTGCAGAACAAGGGCCATATAATTTGTTAAAACAGAAAATTTTCCTAAAGTGTTCTTTGTTTTGCTTTGGGGTTCATTTCTTCTGTCAGTATATGTAGCAAGGGCAACAGGGAGACATGGGTAAAACAGAGCGTGGCAAAAAACATATAGTATAATGCATCGCAGTTTTATTTGAGGCAAACAAGGAACTGCTTTCCAATGAAAATGTACTAATAAACTTGGGCGTCCCATCTGGTTCCATAAGCAACAGTAAGAAGTAAGCAACAACACAAAGTCCAATTTAAGATTAGGAATTAATTATTTAATTAACACCATACATTTAACATTACAATTGTACTTTATAAATCATACATTTTGTATACTGTATTTGCTTTATTTCAATTGCACTGCAAGTAATAAAGGGATAAAATTCAACCTAAAGAAACTTTAAAATCTTTAACTAAAATAAAAACCCTGACAAAACACATTCTAAAATATAACGAGTGGATGATTTTTACTTTATTGAGGTTAAGGACAGATGTTCTTTGCTGCACTTCCCCTGCCAGCCTTTTTCTCCCTGCTGTGTCCTGAATAAATTAGGAGGTACATCTAACTTCAGGCATGAACCAGTGATAAACAGGTGCAGATGACGACAGATGATCAGGGGGTGATTGGTATACTGACGAGAAGGGGAAATAAGGTTGCTGCTGAGTTTGTTACATAAACAACCCATCCTTACAGTAAATTGTATTTTAGGCACTTCGAAGCCTGTTGTTCTCATTTATTGAATATAATTTACTTTAATATAAGGAAATTGGAAGGGGGGGGGGGGCTCAAAACGTTTGCACAGCAATGTAGTGTATTGTATATTCATTTATTTTTCCTTAATTCGTTGTACCTTAAATCATCCTTAAAAATATTTAACAACATTTCTAAAATGATCAAACACACTGGAGTCTTGTCTATGAGGTTTTAGCCTTACAGTTTGCTGATACTGAATGGCTTGGCTTTGTCACGTATGAAGAAGAGGCAGAATGCAAGTGCAGATTGTTGTTTATTAAGGTGGAATTTAAACGTAATGTTTAAATGTAACAAACACAATGTACAAATATGAAAAAAACTACAGGAACTTTCAAGACAAGAGTCAAAAACACGAGTCAAGTTTTTCCCTCACTCATACCAGCGCCAATAAAAATATTTAAAGTATCAGAAGATCAAACTAGTTTTTCTACCAACAAATCTTAAACATTTTTTCTCCCTGTCATAGAGTTACTGCAGGTCATGTAACTAGCAGACGAAGAACAAACAGGTTGTTTAATTTCTTACCTCTGGCTGGGGATTCGTACGGCATTGTTTTAGTTAATAAAAATATCCTGTTAGTGAAAAAGCTAAAAACCACGTTTTGACTGTTGACCACGTCATACTGTTGAACTGTCACTGTTGCATATTTCCTACACAAACATTATGACCTCTACTGACAAAACAAGTAAATGACAGAGGATTTCTCCCGTATCAGGAGCTGGCGGAGCCACAGTCAGCTGTTAACACCTACTGGAAACTCTGTTCTAATGTGTACAGTAAGCAAAACTATAGCCTTCTGTTGTTTAAACAACATGATTAAGCCTAACTCAGCAGTTACTTGACTGGGTACATAGTTGGTTTCATATTCATCACTTTAAACAATGAAATTGCTCATTTTAATGGTCTAATAAAATATCAGCATATATTCTATATATCATCCATATACTGTTTATCCCCAAAAATAAAGATATCATTTACCTTCTGTGTATTTTAATAATGCATGGTAGAGTTTTCTGCATATGCTGAAAAAATTAAGATAGCATGAGTTCTGTAACATAGTCATTCAGCCCTGGATGGCAGGAATAGTGAAAGTCCCAAATTAATCCTTGTAACTTGACAATGGTGTGTCAGCCGAGGTTGGCTTCCGGCTAAGTTTACATTTAGGCATTTGGCAGGCGCTCTGGATAAGACTTACATTTTTATCTCATTACACATCTGAGCAGTTGAGGGTTAAGGGCCTTGCTCAAGGGCCCAACAGTGGCAACTTGGTGGTTGTGGGGTTTGAACCTGGGATCTTCCGAACCGTAGTCCAATGCCTTAACCACTGAGCTACCCCTGGCCTGTAAGTTTGAGACCTTGCTGAAAGTTTCAGGCAAAGCAAGGCAAGTTTATTTATATAGCACATTTCATACACAATGGTAATTCAAGGTGCTTTACATAAAAGAGAAGGAAATAGTTATAAAAAGAAATAGAAAATAAAAGCACTCAAACTTTTAAAATGATTACAATTTGATTTAAAATAAAAATAAAAACAGTTCCTAATGACGTTTTTAGAACTACTTAAAATTTGATTTAGAACTAGTTAAAAACATAAAGTAAACCTACGGTTGGACGTAGCACAGTGCTCATTCAATAAATGCACAGCTAAAATAAGTTTTTTTAAAAAGTTTTATTTCACTTGAATTATTGAACTTGTATAAGTTCGAGTGAAACATAAAATTTTCCCCCAAAATACTAAAGGTCACAGATTTTGTAGTAGTAACTATTTTATCCACATAAAGAACATAAGAGAAGATACACACTTGATGTTTGAGAGTTCAGGTACGATGGGTGTGCAGGTACTGAAGATGAAGATGAAGTCACAGGGCTTGAGCTAATAGCACTGGATATTCCTATGACGTGTCACTGTCCATATAATGGGATGCTTTTCTTAAATATTAATGAAACGTAAGTGTTACTATAAGTAAAATACTTCCAGTATACAGCAGTAGTAATAATAATAAGAAGAAGAAGAAAAAGATAGTAGTTTATTTATATTACATTTTACAAGCAGATGAACAATGTATGAATAGCGAATCAAAGACAAAATGGCACATTTTTATACAATGTCAAGTAAATTTTTTTTTTTTTATTAATTTAAGTTAAAATAATAAACAATTAAATCTATCAGTTCCCCCTAAAAACAAACTAGTTTAGATTTACAGTATGTTTTGTATAATTTTGTTTGCTTTTTCAAATGTTTCTAATTTTCAGTACCTTTATAATAAATGCTTACAAACAAACAATCTTATATTTTATAATATAAGATTCACATCTTATATGCAGCATCTGTCTGTCAGTGAATGTTATACTGATGGCAAGCACTAGGTGCTTTTTTAAAAAGAAAATTTTTTGGTTTTATATTTTGTTCCTGACTCCACCCTATTTGTTTGTTTTGTGTTCCTTGTAATGTAGTTTCTGGCTCAGGGTCTCCTCCATGTTTGATTTGACAATTAATGAAGCTACATTATCTCTTTCTGCTCATGATCTGACCCTTGATACATACTCTATAAGTTGTCATTTGGTTTAAAGCTCACGCTGATCACCTGAGCACATACCTGGCCCTGCCGAATCCACATTCAGCCATCTTGTGTGATGATGTAAAACTTCTAATAAAAACAATGAACTATAATGTGCTTCGGACAAACACCAGCTTCATGGTTAACCAATATAACATGTTATAGCTTTATAATGTTTTATATTGAGTTGTACTGTTACTCTAATAATATTTTAAAATGTCTCTTATTCCTTTGAATCTTCTCATACTCACTTAATATCCGTCCTTAGTATCCATTTAAAGTGTGTCCATATATTGCCTGTGTTCAAATTCAATGTTCAACTCTTAAAACTTATGATAAACAGCCTATACATATACAGTAGGCTTTAACGTCAAAGCGAATGAGAGCACAAACTCCCTTTATTTTTCTATACAATCTCCTGCTACACTAATGCACTTATCCCAGTGTTTCACTAGTGCTTGGACACCATCAAGGTAGAAAGTTTTCTCAGTACACCAGAGCCACATCCCCCGTACAGTCTTGACCTCACTCCAAGCCATTTCCACATGTTTGGGCCATTAAAGGAGTTCCTGGGAGGCCAGCGTATGAGGTGTGAAGCAGGCAGTCCAATCATGGCTTCAGCGTACTGAGAAAAATGGTTCTTGGCAGGTCAAGAATTCTATTTTTACATTAGAAATATATTAATAGGAAAATGTCTATCGCAGGGGTCTGATATCCAAGGGGGTCCAAGATATCTCTGTCAGCTGTGTTACCCATTATAAAGTTCCCAATAAATCAGCAATGGTTTGCTCCAAAGTCACATTTCCAACATCATTCTACTCCCCCCTCTTTAATACTTTATCAATATTATTGTGTGTACATAAAGAGGATTATTTAATCGTCAATTGTGTTATCAACATGTTCTTGGGAACTTGCTTTAAATGTTATAATTAGCAATACACAGGGGACAACGTTGGCAGTTTGTTATCACAATTTATGCTCACATTGAGTGCTGGTAATAAAAAAGATTTATGAACAATGGTTGCTACACAGAAATTACACAGAAAATTACTTTAATAGGAATCGCCTAGAACACATGCTTTACATTAGAGCGGATAAAGTCAGCTGATTTACATTATATATCAGCAGTACAGCACCAGTACAGGGCTCGGCGTGATGCTGATCCTGAGAGAAGGGCTGCATATTTACAGAAACACACAGTGAAGTGGCATAAAAGTAAAAGGCAGGGGAATATGGAGAAAATAAAAGATTTGAGTGAGAGAGAGAAAAGAAGGAAACAAGCATATTGGAGAAGAGCCAACGCCAGAGTAGAGAGAAAGAACGTGATAGAGAACCAGGCTGCTCCACCCTGTAGTCCTGGAGTTGATCCACAGCCTCAGATGTCAAGGTGCAGATTTATTGAACAGAACAGAGGCTTAACAACAGATCCTGTTATTAAATAACAAACCAAAAAATAAACTAGAATAACAGGCTGTAACACTTACTCCTTTCAGTAAGCACAGAACACATGATAATAATGTATGTGTCATTTTAATCAGACACACACATCTACACTAAATAGACACCACAGACACTATGGATCAAAAGTCTTTAGGTTTGCTACAGTATGTTTGAGTTTCAAAAAATTGTTGACTCTTGTTGTAATGTGTTTTAATCTACTCATTTGAGTCATTAGCTTAATTGCAAAAAAAAAAAAAACACACAAAAGAGTCTCTGGGTGCCCTATAGGGGTTAAACACTGACACTAGTCTATAATACCAAAGATTTCTTGAGTAAATTAAAGTAGAAATTTTTGTGTCCTTTTAATATGATGTCATCCTCGATGATAATGATGATAAAATATATAAATCATTTTTTCACACTCCAGCAAGACGCAATGACTTATGGGACATTTTTCATTCCCTTTTCCAGGTGAAGTGAAGACCTGATGTTCACTTGTTCCCTACACCGGTCACAGTTCCCCTTGAACTGAACATTTTTGCTCCCTGCAGTTTCGAATCATACTTTGGTTTAAGATATCATTTTAAATATTGTCAGTGATGAATGTGATAACTGGGAGTTTTAAAAATATAAACTTCAATTTTTTATAGTAAACAGGTAAACAAAAAAATCACAAAACAGGTCTTTATTTTTGAAGAAATATGTTGGAATATTCAAACAAAAACAAATTTAACTGAAGATGATAAATCAAGGTTGTTATTTTTGCAAACACAATTGGATGGAGTTTATATGAGAAATGTTAAAGGGGTAATATTAGATCAAGAGCTAAATGAATGGAAGAAAGAGAAGAAAATGGAGCTTATTTCTGTAGGCTAGATAAAAAATACATCAAGAAAGGAACTCTATTAAAACCCTAATCATTGATGGGGTAGAGTGTTCAGATACACAATTAATAGCTAAAAAAATAGCTATCTTTTATAAAGATTTATACTCATCTTTCTTCTCAATATTAGATCCTGATTCTCTTTTTGAAAAACTTTCTGTAGTGATTCTATCCCTCAAGTAGATGAACAATTCAAACTGACGTGTGATGCAGAAATAACAATTGAAGAGCTTGATTCCTGGTTTTGTCATTAGATAAATCACCTGGACCAGACCGTATTACATCTAATTTTTCTTAGATGTACCAATGTAATAAGAATTTTTTTTTGCAGCTTTTGAGGAAAACCTATTAGTTTGGCCTAACTCGATGAGACAAGGGCTAATGACACTCGTTCCCAAACCGGGAAAGGATGTTAGATTGTTGGATAACCTATAACGACCTATAACTTTATTCAACAATTTCTATAAATTATTAACTCATATACTGTATATATAAAATAGCTCAGTTGCCATACCAACAGGTACTTCACCCAGATTTAATATTAAAAGAGGAGTTAAACCATGCTGCCCAATCTCACCTTCAGTATTTATTTTGATTACTCAGATGTTGGCCCTTCCTATTAAAAATTAAAAAATTTAGGAAATTGTAATTGGTCAGTTAGCTGACAATACAACATTATTTTAAAAATATTTATCAGATCCCTAAAGCAATTTATATAGTTGATTACTTTTTCCAAATTTTCAGGCTTGGACTTAATATTATAAAATGTGAAATTATTACCATACACGAATGTCATGAGATCAAAAAGAAGAAGCAAAATGTCTGGGACAGATGGAATGTGTGCAAAAATAGACTCGAGGTATGGATGCATTTTTTGGTAGGATTTATTTAACTAAATAATAATCTAGATGCATCTATCAGGCATATTGCCTTTCTATGTCTAATAGAGCCTTTAAGACCATCAACCAAATCAATTTCAACTTTATATGGAAAAAAACGAGTGCATTATATCAGGAAAGCACAATTTTTACAAAATTATGAAAATGGTCAATTACATTCCTTTGACTTTTCTTATATAAATAGTATATTAAAAATTAAATGGCTAAAACATTTTGTAACAAATAAAAAAAAACTTTTGGTTTTCACTTTTGGTTTTGGATTCCACTGTTTCCAGACTACCAATTAAATTATCTTAATTTCACCAACAGGTTTAGCTATATTGAAAATTATTATACAATCATGATTCACTCCACACTAAACCTCAATTTGGAACAATAGATTTATTCTATTTAGATATAAATCTCTGTGCCTTGGCTGGTGTTTGGTCAGTTCATCACTTAATGAATGAGGACGTAAGCTTGTTATCATTCAGTGGTTTCTGTTCGAAATACAGCTTACACTGTGAATGTAAACAATTTAAATGTGTCTTAAAAGCCATTCTGAAAAGTTTCATAAACCTTGTACAAAACAGCTTTACCAACATTTTAGATGGATCATGTGATCTCCCATCACTTTTTTTATGTTAATAACCTTAAAACAACAAAATCAGCTTATGATAAACCAACCATTAATAAATATTACGAACACAATATATTGCCTCTCCAGTGGCTCCTAAAGCAAAGGAAATCCACTTCAAAATATGTAATGGCATTTATCCCTCATCTGAGCTTTTAAGACACCGGTTTAATTTTGAGCCAAATGCTTGTACTTTTCGTAAAGTTTCGACATTGAGACTACCGATCACCTTTTCCTTTCTTGTGCGTATTCTGGTCTTTTGGGAAAATATGACTTATTGGTTGGAGCCAAAAATACAATCACTCCCCGCTTTTGATAGAAAACATATGATTGTAATACTACTGGATGATAAAAATTATTATTTTTTGCATTAATATAATGCTAATTTTGGGCACATTGTTTAAATGTGTAAATGCAAAGGTATAAAAACTAAACCTTATTTTTCAGTCTTTAAAAAAGATTTTATTTGCAATTACATTCCATCTTTGAAGCATATGTCAGGTTAAAAAAAAGCCAAGAAATTAGCTGGAATAATAAGAGACCATGGTTTATTAGAGGAGGAATAAAGGGACCCTTTTCTATTTGTATTTACTTATATATTTTGTTTATTTATTTACCTTTCTTCATTATAATTGTTTTCTTTTTTATTTATTTGAGTGTTTGTTTCCTCAGTTTTGTGTGTGCCTTGTTTTTGATTTAAACTTATTGATGCTTTTTATAAATGTACATTTTGTTTTAATTTTTGTTAAATAAAAAAAAGGTTTGGAATGATAGCCTCTGATTTCCCCTTCCCCTCCCCTTAATCACGTGAACCAGGCATGCTGCATGACGTCGCCGCCAGTGGGCGTGTCCTCTCACTTCGTTGACGCCATTGTTGAGGGTGGGTTGCATCAGTGGCGTTAAACGTCTTCCCTTAGCACGGTCTGTACAGCGGACAACAAATGAAGGTAGGACATTTTACTCTCCACTACTTCTTAAATCATTAATGTTGTTTTGTAAATTTTAACCTTTTACCCGAGCGTTTCTTTTGACCTTGGCCAAATTTGGATTACGGAAGTGCAGAATCAGCTACGTCGTAGCTAGCTCACAATTGACTTGTGGGGGTATTTTTTACCTACCCGTTTTCCGGATTGTGCGATATGATTGGCGGATAACATGCGTCCGTCTTCTTACAACCAATCATTTCATTGGGATTTGGACGAGTTATCCAATGGTCGATGAGAAGGCGGGATTTTTGTCGGATTACGGGTGAGGAGAAGCAGGCTAGCCTAGTTTGACATACAGATATGACATGTTAGTGGATATAGACCTTGTTTTAAGGATATATTATTTAGGGCAAAGTTTAATTAAGCCTTAGTTATCTATTACGCTTTTCTGGAGCTGATATAACAGTCTGTTTCAATGTTAATAGGTGTTTACATATAGAGATAGCACAGTTAGATGTAGTGTATATACATCATATTAGTGTATATTTATCAACCCTCCAAATCACCTGCATGCCTTTTATTAGAGGTCTCATTCGCCCCTCTTCATTTTTCTTGATCCCATATCTGTGACTTTTTATTCCTGGATCACAAGGACCCACCTGTCATTAATACCCTGGGTAGTCAGTCTCACTTGCCCCCACTGTGACACCATGATGGGGGCAGTACAGTTATTTATACACAGGCCAAAGAAAATATTTTGCATTGAGTTTATTATTAAATAAGTGAATATTGCAAGATCGTACACGCTTACTGGCCTGACCTTTAATTAAAGTGGCTTTATTTGTGTGAAATCAAGAGATTCCAACAGTTTTTCACCTGTTATCACTAACCAACACAGAAAGATTAAACTACTAGATCCATGGTATCCATATGTTATTTCACGCGACTGACTTGCTTTATTAAATGCAGACATTCACCTGTCTCTCTTTTTCTTTTATTCTTTCTTTTTTTTTCTTTTCTAATCGAGATCGTTGGGTTTTGAGGATTCTTATGAATATAAAAATAGGATAACACTACGTCACTCCCCTCACACATTCTCTTTAATGCTCCAGTTTGTGTAAAACTGCAGTCTGTAAATACACCTAAATGTTGATTTATTAATGATTGTTTAAATTATTATTTTTTTTTCTTTTGCATATGATTGATGCTTCACACAGCTGTAAATGTGTGTTAATTTTACTAGAAGTACACAAATATTATTTCTCTTCATCTGGAGCCCTGACGAGGCCACACCTTGGTACTGAATGTACATGTGAACGATTTAGCTCTTTTTGTTCGCGTCTTCTCTGAATATGTTGTTTTAAATATGAAGGTGTGAGAACTTGAACGTGTGCCATGTAATGATGAGTGCGATCAGAGCTGCTAAACAAAATAAATAAGCAATAAATCAGTTTGTTTTAATAAACTGACTTGAAAGGACAAGTTAACACATGACACAAAATTAAAAAGTGATTTTGAAATCTCATTTAGTTATAAAAAATACACAGCAGATTAGTGTAAGAAATGGCGCTGTCTTACTTCAGTTGTCTGTCTGAACCTGAAAACGAGGATGCAGACGGAGACACTGACCTTTGGATCAGGGAGTGTAAATTAATGCACACTTGGAGAAGATGCAGAAGTCTCGCTTTTTTCTGTGTCCGCACGACACAAACGTGAAACTCATAAATTGTGAACTTGGACGTCAACAGTTGCCATGACAACGATACCAATAAGACAAAACCATAATGTTTAGTCAGGATCTCTGCTGTAAAGATCTACACACAGCGCTAACGGTTTGTTCATTATTATAACATGTTTGTATTTTAAATTAAGAAACTTTATTATATCGTATTATTGTGTTCCTAATGCGAGGGTCCGTTAAGCAAAAACACTCGGATAAACTTTTGATTTGGTTTCAGTAGAATCTCAACTGTAATCAGTTCACTTCTTTGGTGTGTTTTTTTTTAATCGTTCTCTCTCTCTCTCTCTCTCTGTTTCCAGGTGACCAGTTGAAACCCTGTTACCGTGACGATGTTGAGACGCTTATTCACCGTGCACGGCCTGTTCGTGGCCTCCCACCCCCTAGAGGTGATCGTGGGCACGATTGCTCTGACCATCTGTCTCATGTCCATGAACGCCATCGCCGGGGTCGACCAAATCTGTGACTGGAAGCACCAATGCCCTAAAGCGCAAGAGGTACGGTGGCTCGGACTTCACGTAGGCATTTGTATGCATACGTGAGTAATTAGCTCAGAGTAGTGACCAGATAATAAGATCAACCCTTTTCTCTCACTTTTTTGCAGAAAATCCCGAGCAGTGACATCATCCTCCTAACGGTCACCAGGTGCACGGCCATCATCTACATCTACGTGCAGTTTAAAAACCTCAGGCAGCTCGGCTCCAAGTACATGCTCGGTATGTATCACGTTCTCGACGCATTTATAAAGTGGTTTTATTATTATTAACTTCACTCACGTCTCACTTCCTTTTTTTTTGTCTTTGCAGGCATCGCCGGGCTCTTCACCGTCTTCTCCAGCCTGGTCTTCAGCATCGTGGTCATTCATTTCCTCGGCAAAGAGCTCACAGGCCTCAAGTAAATCATGCCGTGAATGTTTTATTTGCTCGTTTCTTTATTTGAGAAACTCTCGGAGTATGCATCTAATACTTCTCATTTATTTTCCCCACCCTTATAGTGAAGCTCTGCCTTTCTTCCTGCTGCTGATCGACCTGTCTAAAGCCTGCACGCTGGCCAAGTTCGCCCTCAGCTCGAACTCTCAGGTACTGTAGTGCGGAGACGAGCAACTTCGAGTTCACGTCAGTAATTCACTTGGTTCAATGTCTCAAAAAAAAATGCACAAAAAACCCCTACATTTTTTTACCCCTTACATTTAGGAAAAATTACTGTAAACATGCATTTATTGAAAAATAATCCACTTGCGGACTGGAAACTCCATCATCCCCATTGTTGATTATTTTCCTTTAATAGCACTTCCCTAAAGGTTTGACTTATTATTGACTTAAAGATGTCACAAAAAGGATTTCTAGTAGAAATAAGGAGAAATTTTATTCAGTTCCGTGTCATAATACTTTTGGTTTATATTTGTCGTCATGTTTGCATTTGAGAGAATGAAATGTTGTCATTTCTCTATAATCCGGCAGGTGGCGTGCTCGAAAGTATCCACCCAGCACAGCATCCTGTGTAGTTGGAGCAAATTGTTTGCTAAGTTTGTTTGGAACTGTAACAAAATATAAACAAAAACAATTGTGTAAAATCCTGATAGAATCGCAATACAAATCAGATCGGCACCGAGGTATCGTCATAACTGAGAGGTCCCTGGTGATTCTAGTTGCTATTTTTACTCGTCTCATGCTTACTGAGAACATGAAATTCTCTAAAGGTTTTATATTAGGGATGGGAATCACCAGGGACCACCTGATAATATATCACGATACCCAGGTTTCCTATTTAATTAGTATTGCGATTGTTTAAGTATCCTGTTTTTTTAGATATCGTGATTCGATATTATTTTGTTACAATTCTTTCAACAAAAAATAATTGTACTGTTTGTCAATGTGTGAATAATTTAAAGCGCTTCCCTGTAGAGGAAATGCAACATTTTACCACCACAAAGGCAAACATTATATATATATATAAAAAAGGAAAAGTATTTTGGGATCAGTGTGACGATATGAAAACGATTTTGATTCCCCCTCTCTAATGTACAATATATACACACACTCCTGCTCTGTCGTCACAGAGGGGCGGGACACATGCGCGCCACCTTCTCCTAGTAAATATCTGTTGTTAAACTAACAGGAGGAGGTGAGGGAGAACATCGCTCAGGGCATGGCCATCCTGGGGCCGACCTTCACCCTGGACGCCGTGGTGGAGTGCCTGGTCATCGGAGTCGGAACCATGTCTGGTAAGATCTGATAAACCCTAACATACATGCGTAGCTGTAGCACGGGTATCTGCTTTCTATCGCACAGTAAAGTCAACTCTGTGTTACATTGTGTGTGTGTGTGTGTGTGTGTGTGTGTGTGTGAGCAGGCGTGCGTCAGCTGGAGCTTGTGTGCTGTTTCGGCTGCATCTCGGTCCTGGCGAACTACTTCGTCTTCATGACCTTCTTCCCAGCCTGTGTCTCTCTGGTGCTGGAGGTGAGACCCGAAGACAGTTCTGAATCACGCCTAGAACTTTGTGATTAAAGCTCACAATAGCATAGTCGAGTATGTGTGAGATTAAGAAGTGTAAACAAGTGTGTTGTGTCTGTAAATGTTGAAATAGACTTGTTTTGTCTGTTCCAGCTTTCCAGAGAGAGCAGAGAGGGACGACCTATCTGGCAGTTGAGCCAGTTTGCTTGCGTCTTAAAGGAAGAAGAAGACAACAAGCCCAACCCTGTCACACAGCGCGTCAAAATCATCATGGTGAGAGAGAGAGAGAGAGTTTTACTGATCCCAAAGAGAAATATTAATCTTGAAATAAGAATGTGGCTCATGTTTTGTTGTGACTATTGTGTAAGACTTTAATTGTTTGTGTTTATGGTTTACGGTGTTCAGTCTCTAGTGTTGGCGCTGGTTCACGCACACACACGCCTGCTTGCTGAGTCTCCTTCCAACAACTCGTCCGGCTCGGCTGTGGATCTGCCCAGCCCCAACATGGACGCGCACACACCCATGACCAGGTAGAGCTCGGCCTTTCTTCGTATTATATTTGACATTAAATTAGAATCAGTGTCGTTTATCTCTCTCTCTTTCTCTCTGTCCCTCTCTCTCTCTCTCTCTCTCTCTCTCTCTGTAGCTTGGACATGGAGCAGGTCATCACTTTGTCTCTGGCTCTGTTGCTGGCTGTGAAGTACGTCTTCTTCGAGCAGGCGGAGACCGAGTCCTCGCTGTCGATCAGAGCCCCGCAGACCTTCCTGTCCAATAGGAAAGCAGGAGAGGAGTGCTGTAGGTGGGACGCCACGTTACCCAGAATCCCACACGCGGCAAACGCCAGCACGGCACCGCTTTCAGTTCCAGACACGACAGGTAGACTGACTTTCTGTATCATTCTTTCTTTCGTCTCTGTAATTGTTGTCCACACTCTGGGACAGTTTAAGCATTTGTCTTTATTTATTTATTTATTTAATCTTTCGTTAGATAAAGAGCCTTGTCAGCGGGCCGTGTTTTTGGAGCAGTCGTGTCCTTCTGCTCAGAGACGTACGTCCGAGGACGAGACAGAGGAGAGAGAAACACAGACTCCGCCTCGTCCTCTAAACGAGTGCCTGAGCGTCCTAAGAGACCTGCAGGTGCAATCACACACACACACACACACACCAAGTGCTTTCACTTCAGTTAGATTTAACATAAAAAAATATTTAAAGGAAACAAACTTCTACTACACTTAAGTTTTATTTGTAATATAAACGTGTGTGTGTGTGTGTGTGTGTGTGTGTGTGCGCAGCAAGGTCCACGATGCCTGAGTAACGCAGAGATAATAGCGCTGGTGGAGAACAAGAGAATTCTGGGATACCGCCTAGAGTCGGAGCTGGAGACTCCAGAGAGGGGCGTGGCTATCAGAAGGGAGATGTTGGCGAGTAAGTTGCCCCGCCCCTCAGCCCTGGAGAACCTTCCCTATGCAGGCTACGACTACTCCAAGGTACAGATCCAGCTGTTTACTTGTTTGTTTGTTTGTTTGTTTGTTTTAATGTTTCATCAGTGTAAGCCGATGCTGGATAATACGGTAACTCGCTTGTCGTCTCATCGTCAGGTGATGGGCACGAACTGTGAAAATGTAATTGGCTACGTGCCCATGCCTGTGGGCGTGGCTGGGCCTCTGTTATTGGATGGGAAGGAGTTTCATGTTCCCATGGCGACGACGGAGGGATGTTTGGTAGCCAGCACCAACCGAGGCTGCAGGGCCATCACTGTGAGTCTTTCTTTTTCAAATTTGTTTATTTCCTTTTTTCTTGTTTATTTTATTTTTTTTCTTGTTGTTCTTTCTTTTATCCAACTTTAATTTCTTTTATCCTATCATTTCATTCTTGCATTTTATTCTTCCTTTATGTAATGTGTTCCCCCCCCGCCCCTTCTCTCTCTCTCTCTCTCTCTCTCTCTCTCTCTCTCTAGCTCTCGGGTGGAGCGAGTGGGCGTGTCCTGGCTGACGGTATGACCCGAGGTCCGGTTGTTCAGCTGCCGTCAGCGTGTAAAGCCGCAGAAGTGAAGTCCTGGCTGGAGAGCTCCGACGGATTCAGTGCCCTTAAACAGACCTTCGACAAAACCAGCAGGTCAGAGACCGACCCGCTCAGGACTGACCAGCCTTCAGTATCTGTCCAGTGTTCCTGTATACGTTTTATTTGTGTTTATTTGTAGCACAATGTTTTTGTGTGGTTTTAGTGGTGATGTAATTTTCTTTGAAGTTCTGTTCCAAGTTGCCGTTTGTCGTGGTTACATACAGTGGGGCAAAAAGTAGTCAGTCACCAATTGTGCAAGTTCTTCTACTTAAAAAGATGAGAGGCCTGTAATTTTTTATCATAGGTATACCTCAACTATGAAAGACAAAATAAAAAAATAAAAAATCCAGAAAATCACATTGTAGGATTTAAAAAAAATTTAGTTGCAAATTATGGTGGAAAATAAGTATTTGTTCACCTACAAACAAGCAAGATTTCTGTCTCTCACAGACCTGTAACTTCTTCTTTAAGAGAACAATTGGTGGCTGAATCAATATTTTTTAGCCCCACTGTATGTTGATCTTCCTCGTCTCTCTCTCGGTGTTTTTTGTAGGTTTGCTCGGCTCGACCGGATGCAGGTCTGTCTGGCTGGCAGGACCCTCTACATCCGCTTCCAGTCTCAGACCGGTGACGCCATGGGCATGAACATGCTGTCTAAGGTGCGTGCGTGTGTGAGTCTGTGTAAAACCCACAGGTATAACTGTGTAATATTATTAAGACACTAAGACCTCCTGTGCGTGTGTGTGTAGGGTACAGACGAGGCGCTACGCAGGCTGCAAGAACAGTTTCCTGAGCTGCGCGTGTTAGCCGTCAGTGGGAACTACTGCACCGACAAAAAACCCGCAGCCATCAACTGGATCCACGGCCGAGGGAAATCCACCGTGTGCGAGGCCACGATCCCGGCTAAAGTGGTGCGAGAGGTACGTAAGAGTTCGAGGACAAGCGCGGCTAGGTCTGACCTCGGGGTGTTTTACCGTAAGAGCAGATCTGACACCTTTAAGTCTCACGAGGGTCCTTGTCGCCCTCTAGGTGTTGAAGACGAGCACCGCGGCTGTGGTGGAGTTAAACATCAGTAAGAACCTGGTGGGGTCGGCGATGGCGGGTAGTATAGGCGGCTTCAACGCGCAGGCCGCTAACATCGTGGCAGCGGTTTACATCGCGTGTGGACAGGTGAGTGTGGGATGGGAAATGAAATGTATATAAATGTTATCGGATTTTATGATCAGTGCAGCGAGATTAATCACTGTGTGTGTGTGTGTGTGTGTGTATAGGACCCAGGTCAGACCGTAGGCAGCAGTAACTGTATCACTCTGATGGAGGCTGTCGGTCCTGACAAAGAAGATCTGTATATTTCTTGCACGATGCCGTCTATAGAGCTGGGCACCATTGGAGGGGGCACAAACTTACCCCCACAGCAAGCCTGTTTGCAGGTTTGTTTCGCCATTTTATTTAGTTTTTCTGTTTTATGGAGTTTTAGGGGTGTGGCTAAAGTTTTTTATTGACATACGAAATGTTGTTGCATAGATGACAGTAAAAAAGTAATGGTTATTTAGTAATTCCAAATTAAAATGTGTGTGTATGTGTGTGTAGATGCTGGGCGTCCAGGGTGCGAGTGAAGAGCGCCCCGGGGAGAACTCGCGCACTTTGGCGCAGGTGGTGTGCGCGGCGGTAATGGCGGGAGAGCTCTCGCTCATGGCTGCTCTCGCTGCTGGACACCTCGTTAAGAGTCACATGACCATGAACAGGTACAAGCAAGTGCTTTTTCCTGTTTTGCACAATAAGTATTAAAAGCTTAGTAATCAAATTAAAATAAATTTTTTTTTTACCTTTCCCTTCCACCAGATCAAAAGTGAACCTTGCAGAAATGGGCAAATCGACAACGAAGGATCCTTCCTGATGGTGCATTCTGGGACGCGAGAGTCTACGCTAGCTACATTTTAAAAGACTGACGATAAAAGACCGACTCTCAGGACGTTTATTTTCGTTTTTATTTTACGTCAGAAGCATGCAAGCAAAAGACAGAGAAATAAATCCTTCTGTTTGGGCTTCTGGAGCAGCTTTGCACTAACGATGAATGTCTGTATGCGCTAACAGCAAAGTATTGTGACGCGGTGAAGCACTGTGATGGAATCATCAAGCGTCGGGACGGCGGACGTTTGCTTTAATCCAGGTTTAAAGGTCGACGATGAAAGCTGTGGTTTACTGTGCGACGGTCGCATCATTACTACAAGCAAACTTGGTGGTACACTAAATTCTAAGTGGGTGTGTGAGAACATGCTAACAGTCAGAGAGTGTAATTAAAGTGTGTTTAATTCACTGGATCATGAAGAAAATGATAGAAAACACGCTGGAACTACAGATAATAAACTCGACTATAAATGGATAATTGTTTATCATCCATGAAATCCGTTATCGCGGCTGTAACGTTCTGTCCGTTACCCATGTCGTGTTTTTTTAAATTTTTTTTATCTTTAACCGTACACAAACCCACACACAGGTGCAGACACAGAAGTTCTGTCTGCTAAACAGTGAAGCCGCTCGGTTTCATCAACCATGTTCAGTTTTTATTTATTAATTTAAATTCAACCGTGGCTGTATTATACTTTTATTAAATTATGAGGGGGAAAAAAATAAAGAGTAAAGAGTACAGTGCTGTGACACGGGTTTGATGCACGGGTTTGATGCAAAGTGAAATGTTTTTAAATCTGTTTGGATTTATTTTTATTTTAGGATCACTTTAAAAATAAAGTTCTCATTATTCAAAAATAATTAATACTGAATTAAAATCATGTTGATTTGTTCACATTAACAAACTGCCTCTGTCTGTCCATCTAGATTTTTTTATACTGTTTTTAGACAGGGTTTTTATTAATTCATTAGTTTGTTATATGTCCAAAACAAAAAAGGCAGGGAGTGCCAACACTTATGGCACAATAGCTTTGATATAAAAAGCATAGTTCTGAGTTATATGATAATATTTAGGTTAATACAAAGATAAGCTGCTTATTATTAAGGGAACAGTATTGTAACTACACACACACAGTTAGTGTAACGATTTTATTTACAGGAACATCTGTTTTATTCCAACTCCATTACATTCAGTGCAAATGCAACAAATGGCAAACTGTCCTGGGATTCAGCACGTACTCTCTCTCTCTGTCACACACACACACACAGACACACACACATTTTATTTTATGGGGTTTTAGGCTCCACTCCTGATTGGCTGTTTCCTGTCGCAGCATCGCAAACCCCTCCGAGCAGCTGTGTCTGAAACGCCCATACAAGTGCTTCATAAACAAGCGGATTGTACGTCACGTGCTTATCGAATCCAATGGATTCTTTTTAAAAGGTAGTGAAACAGCCGAGGGAGAACCGAGTCGAGTCGATGCTACTGAAGAAGGCCAGTGTTTTGCTCAACATCCATCGTTAACAATCCTCTGCCTCTTAAAGAGCAAGCTTTGGAGCTGAACATCAGGGTTGTGAAGTCTAAGATGTGTTTTTATTACATCAGTGTAAGATTACCACAAGAATATTGAGGGGATGCAATAAATCATCAAAAGAAAAAAGGCTGAAAAATTGTTCCGACAAAATAAATTAATTAAGCACTCACTGATACTAGGCAACTGACGAACTTCGAATTGCATTAATTACTGCGAGTTGTGATTTTATTTTCTTGAATTACGCGATCGCTAATTTCAACTTTAATGTGGGCGGCAATTTATCATTCCTTAAATCACGAATTGGTGTTCTAGGCAAAAAAAAAAAAAACCCTAAACAGATCGTCATGATGTAAGTCGCTGAAAGACTCGTGTTCTTGTTTTGAGATCGGATTTCGTGCGATTAGATTAGACTGAGGCACTTCACTAGTGATGCAGACGCACGTCGGATACTCCGGATCATCCCGACTCACACAAACACACACACACTCAAACAAGATCTGTTAAATCAGTACTTTTTGTTTGGATACACACACTCCCATACACTCGTCTCCCCCGTTTCTAAGGCATGAGGAGTTGGATAAATCACGCAAAAAGCATCGGCTGACTGCAATCCCACGCACGTGAGGCGATAATTAGAAATTATATACAAGAAGTCGAGATGTAGAGATGCGTTTCCTAGTCGGATAAAAAAAAAAAAAAAAAAAAAAAGATCCCGCTTTTGTCTACTAATTCTTAATTGTGCTACAGTATGCCGGCCTTCGTGACTCCAGCGTACACAAGTACAACTAAAAACACATTTTAGATTTCCAGAGACAAAATTTAACACCAAAACATCAGGAAAAAAAAAATAAAACTAAACAAAACAAAAAAAAAAACATACAATCTCCTCTTCAGCACCAGTATCCGGGCTTCATCAAAGAGATCGAGACGAAAAGGCAAAGTTCATGAGTCAGGCTGACGTTCGTAGGTCGTAGGTCATAGGTCATGGACAGCCCTCTTAGAGTTCATTTTACAAATGCTGGGGATGGTTAAACGTCTGACCCAGGTGTGTGTGTTCTTTTCTTCTATTTTAAATTAGCAGCATGAGGGAAAACAGATAGACAGAGAGAGAGACAGAGCAGTGAAGTCTGCGATCAATCAATGAAGTGCAGAAAAAAAAAAGACAAAAAGTGAAAGTAAACCCGATAGATCTGTTCTTCTGCATCTTGGCTCCGTTAAATAAACATTTTCTATAAATCTCACTTACTTACATACAGACAATATGTTTTAAAAGCAATATAGATTTCTCTGCTGAAAGTACGGGACGGACGCCGAGACTCGGCCGCGTGTCTCCGCGCAGATGGGAGTTTAAGCCTTGGGGCCGCGTAAAGCCTACGGGACGTCTATACTGAGGACCGATGCAGGGAATCGTGGGTAATGCGGGTTGTTTCAGGTGGCAGCTGAGGGTCTGAACGCTCAGGAGGAGGAAGAGGAGGAGGAAGGGTTGCAGTGAGAGGAACCTCCTCTGGGCCGCTGTAGCTCGGAGTGTCGACAGGGGGCGCTGTACACCGAACATCTGTACATGGAAACAGACCGTGTTTACACACTGATAAAAACCTCCAACATCCATCCATCCATCACCTTGAAACCATCTGTCCATGTAACTATGTTCTGGTAGAATGTTCTGGAAGAATTACCTGAGCTGTTAGAAGAGGATGGTTTTGCCAGCAGTTTTTTCCTGCACGTAGGAGGTGAAACGCTTCAGGAACTTGGGGTACTCTCGCTTCGCTACGGCTCTGAGGACGGACGCAGGGGCCCAGCCACCGGGGTTTACTGCACGATATTCACAACACGAAATGATAAACAACTCTACATCATTATTATTATTATTATTATTATAACAATCTATATGATATGAATTAACTGACCGTTGGCTACGTATGTTATTTTACACAGAATGTTGTCTCTGCTGATCTCCTTGTTGCCCTCTGGTGGACTCACCAGCGTCTGGCAGATCATGGCGATGTTGATTTTGGCTCGGACACACCTGCTGCTCGGCTGCGATGAACAAAAGTCAGAAATATAATGAGAAAAAAGTGAGGGAAAGAACATCAGGAGAGCGGCTCAGTCACACACCAGCACTGTCCAGTTCTCATCAACCCCCCCCCCCCCCCCAAACCCATCAACACCCCCAAACCCATCAACCCATCAACCCCCAAACCCAACACGGTGCCAGCAAGTTAGAGTCGATGTTTACGTAAAAACTGCAGGATTTAGTAAAAGTAAATAAAAAAAAGAAATGGGTAGAAAGAAAAAGGTGGACAAGAAAGCAAAAGAAAAAGAAATGACTAAAAAGAAACTAAAGAAAATGAACCAAGTAGTAAAGAAAGAAAGAAACAAATAATAAAGCAAGCAAGAACGGAAAAAGAAAGAATAAAAGAAAAAACAAAAAAGTGGAAGAAAAAAGGAGAAAAAACATGCAAGAGGAAAAATAGGCAAAAAATACATTAAAAATAAAGTAAGAAACCAAGAACTGTAAGAAAGAAAGATAGAAAAAATAATGGGAGGAAAGAAGGCAAGAAATGAAAGAGAAAAAGCAAAAATCAAATGAGGAAGAAGAGAAGTATTGAGAAGGAAGGAAGAAGAACAAAAGAAAAAAGGAAACAAGAAGGAAAAAGTAAGAGCATGCAAGAAAGACTGAAAATAAAGAACACAAGCAAGAAGTAAGACTGAGTAAGGAAGAAGGAAAGTAAAAAAAAGAAAGTTAATTGAAAAAAAAAGGAAAGAATCGCAGGTTTTAGTTAAAGGTCACATTTGCGTGTTTCCACTTCCTGTGTCGGATCTTTACTTTAAAGCGATCATCATTAATGAAGATTAAACAATCAAACAACGTTTTTTTTTTATCTTCAGTTAATGTTGAATGAATGCATGAAGCCAGACTCTTAGTACATCGTATATTCCTCGCCCTATGCAGCCATGCTCGCCCTGTGAGATCACACACACACACGTTGTTTTGTACCTGTGCATTGTCGTGCTCCACAGAGAAGTTGCAGACGATCCAGGTGTCGGGGTCGTTCTCGTTGCTGGCCATGATTTTGCGGATGGCCGACAGGTACAGCACGTCTCTCTGTGACGCAGGCCACACCCTCTGCACGAGAGAAAACAATCAGCAGGTGAGAATCGCTCGGAGGCGGTAACAGTTACACACTGCTGCGCTGATCGTCAGTCTCTCACCTTGTGTGTCTGGTAGATGATGATGGCGTTATCCGACAGCGTCTCCACCACGTTGAAGTTCTCGACAGTAGCTGAGGATAAACAGAGAAAAATAAGACTTTAAAATAGAATTAAAATAGAAAAAACAAACAAAACCTGCACTATAAAGACAGGATTACATTCGAATATTTTAATGTTTTCCTGCATCTGATGTATTTCTCTTCAAGTTCATACATTCTACAGCTCATCATGTCAGGCAGGAAGACAAACGTGAGGAAGAACAAAAGAAAGGAAGATGGCAAGCAAACAGTTAAAAAAAGGAAGGAAAAAAGAAAAGTACAGCACAAAAGAAAAGAAAGTTAAAGTGTAGTAAGAAATAACAAGAAAGCACAAAAAGAAAAAAATAAGGAAGTGAGTGGATAAGCAAGAAGGGAAAGGAGGAAAGAGTGGAAGAAAAAAAACAATGGAAAAGAAAAGAAGCAAGTGTACAGGAAAAACAAGAAGTGAGTAGGAAGGACAAAAGGAAAGTAAGGCACGAAGAAAGTAATAATTTAGTAAGAAAATAAAAAGGAAGCACAAAAGAAACCATAAGGTAATGAGTTTAAGAGAAAGAAGGGAAGTAAGAGAGGAGAGCACCAAAAAAAAAGAGAAATTTGGAAAAGAAAGACGAGAAGCAAAAAGAGGAAGACAGCAAGAAAAGAACTGATGTCAGGCAAAGAAAAGGCAGGACAAAAACAAGTAGTAAGTAGAAAATTAAGATGGGGACAGAGGGAGGGGACTCACTTTCCCAGTCGTTACGAACTTCTGTATCCCAGAAGTAATGGCACACCTCATGACCTGTGACCCCTTTGACTGCGTGTGTGGCTTTCAGAGGATCCAACACGATGCCGTTCTCTTCAACTTCTCTTCTGTACACCTACACACACACACACACCTTTATTGATATTCCACAGAGTAGTGCAGGTGATGCTCCCATGCAGACAAAATAAAACCTAGAGGTGTACTCCGCATTTTAAAACTAAAATGAAAAATATATGTGTATCCTCATGAGGACCAGTCGAACGTCCCCACAATATGATTCACATCAGACGTGTCTCCCCTTGTCTAGACATTCAGTTCACGTCAAAATATAACCTTACGTTACATTGTTTGATCAGGGTTCACCAGTAGCCAAACACTTAGCTAATGTTATTAGCTATTCCTTGTTAAACATCCTGGTTTCCGGTTACCTAGCAACCATTTTTCACCACTTAGATAAATCTAAGATCTTTCCGATCTCATCAACGTCGGTTTATAAACCCTCCTCACCTTCATCTCTCCTTCCTCGACCACCAGCTGCCAGTTCGCATCTCCGCCCACATCCTGCAGTGAGTAGGTCATGTGACTCTTGACCATCTCCTCCACCTGAACCCAAACACGGGGAGACAGAGAGGATAGAAAGGATAGAAGTGTAAGTGTCAGCAGGACCACAACCTCTGTAATGATCAATCAGAATACTATGGTGGAAAAAGAAAGCATTCTGATATTTGAAGCAAGTCTAGTTTTTTTTTTTTTTTAAATGATGTGCTCGCGCTCATAAAAGTAAAAATTAAACACGTCTTTATATCTTATGTAATTATATATTTTTTTTGTGTAAATTGTGCATATTGTCGGTGTTGTCAGGCCGAACAGACTCGTGTCATGCCATGCTGTGAGTGAAGCTAGGGGGCGCTGTTACCTCGGCACTGAATCTGTGCTCATGATGACGAGCAGGACTGAGCACTACGTCACAGGACAGAGGGGAGGAGGAGGAGGAGGAAGAGGAGGAGGAGGGTAGAGTGGGGGGCTGGAGCACACAGACAGGATGGAGAGAAAGTAAGAAGATTGACAATGAGTAGCTGTGGAATGGCCTGAGGCAGGACTGAGACTCGAGTACAAGAGGTGATCAGGATCAGGAAAGCGTATCTGTGCAGGAGAAACGTCACGACGTCGATCCTTCACAGCAGCGGGACTCACCTTCTCGGCGAATCGGTGTGTGCCGATGGTGGAGTAGACGTCTACGGAAGGCATCGGGCTCGGCCTCTGTATCCGACACTTTTCTGTCTGAGTCTAGAGGGAACAAAAACAAAACACCACAGACACACAAATATGGCATTAAACTGCGGCTTAGTGCTGCACACGTACAGAGTACAACAAAAAAAAAAAACAAGGGAGAAAGAAACAAGGGAGAAAGAAGTGTGTAAGAAAGAAAGGATGGCAAGGGAAAGCAAAGCAAGAAAAAAGCAAAAAAGAGAAAAAGAAAGAAAGATGTAAGACAAGGAAAAGCAAGAATGCCAGAAATCAAGAAAGCAATCAAGAATTAAAGAAAGCCAGAAGAAGGAAGGAAAGAAATGGGAAGAAAGCATGAAAAATAAAGAAACAAAAAGAAGAAAGAAAAGGTAAAGAAGGAAGAAAAGGGAAAAAACACAAAGGAAGAAATAATAAGAGAAAATAAAGAAAAAAGAAACAAAGAAAGAAATAAGTGAGAAGGAATGAAAGATAGATAAGTTAGATAAGGGAATGTAAAAAAGGTAGGTAGAAAAAAAAGTAGTGGATGTAAGAAAGAAAGATGGCATGCAGCCAACAAGCACAGAAGAAAGAAGGGAAAGTAAACGGCCACCGTCACTGTAGATATTAATGTGAATAATCCGACCCTGGAGTGTGATGATGTTCAATAAAACATCGAGAGAACAACAGACTCGAGAGCAGACTCTTAGCCAGTTCTGTTTATTAGCTACTAGACAGATGTGCCCCCTGTTCTCTCTGTACACTCTGATAATGCTCCCATGCAGAATTAAAACCCAACCACACACACTTCCACTGTAACACAACTAAAACCCAACTCACAATCCCTGCAGGAGACGTCCCTGCTCCCGTCAGCGCTCCTACCCCACTGATGTGCTTTTGAGAAATGGAACGTGCTATTTGGGATGACGAGGAGCTGTTTAAGATTTAAATCCCCGTATGCAGGCAGCGTTTTAAACCTCACTACTCCAAAACCACAGGCGCTAAACTAGCTGCATTAGCCGTGAGCTTAGCAAAGCCACAGTTTGTCCAGTTAATGGGATATTTCTGCTCAAATGGTGAACGTGGAGATCTGTGCAGGAATGATGACATCACCAGCTGCGTGGATGCTCTGAAGAGGGATATCTATCAGGGTTTATTTATCAGCACAGTCGATGACGTCATGTCATGACCTTTACAGCTGAAGTGTTAACTGAAAAGCGACATTGGTAATGATTTTTTTTTTTTATTTAAACCAGAATTTCCGTTTTATCTGTTTGAGCAAAACGTTATAACTTGAACCCCTTTAGTGAAACAGTGACACACACACACCTGTTCCTCTATTTTGTCTTGTCTATCCAGAGCGGCTTCCACGGCATCGAAGAACTCATCCTCGTTTATCAGACTGTTCGGGCCCTCCTGAGGGTCAGAGAGAGAGAGAGAGAGAGAGAGATTTAGACTCACAGAAACGCATTAAAAACACATCACAGGGTAAGAAGGAAAAGGAGAAAAGGATAAACACAGTTTTCTTTAAAGAGGACACCTTCCCAAGATTAGCTTTTTATTCATTTCAATTTATTCAGATTGATCTAAAAAAAAAAAAAAAGTGAGGGGGGAAAACATTTTTTTTTTTTTTAGCTCACAGTGAGAGACAATTTTTGACATTTGAATGAGTGTCGAGGAAAAAAGTGACAGGCCTCTTAATGTGACATCGTGTATAAAAATATTCATTTTTGTGATGCTTAACATAACAGTAAAAAGATACATAATGATTTATGATACACAACATAATTCATTACGTCAGACCAAAGATAAAATCCAACTAATTTCTGTCAAATCAGGCGACACAAAGCAGCAAATTTTCTTTAAAAGAAAAGCATTACAGTTCAAATATTATAACCGTATAAAATACTCTGCAATCCATGTACAATACTATTTTTAAAATATAACCTTCCTGCTAGGCATGTAGAGAAAAAAAAAAGTTATTCCAGAGTGCCATTATATATATATATAAAAACCCACCTCATAGTCCGGGCCTCCGAAATGAGATTTCTTCTTCAGCTCAGTCAACGCCGTCTTATAGGCCTCCTCCACCCTCCTCCTTTTCTCCGTCTCCTACAGCCAGACAGGGAGAGCGAACGATTGAGGACGAGAAGAATGAACCAGAGAAACGGAAGAAGAAGAAAAAGCGTCCGTGGGAGGTTGAGAGAGAGCCTGAGTCGCTTTCTAGTTTTCTCATCTCACGAGTTTCAGAGTGGAAATGTCACCTGACTAACTCGATCCTTCAGAACGTCCCGTTATTACAAACAAAGAAAAAAAAAGGAAAAAAAAAATAAAAATCATCGATCATCTGTACACATGTAAGGCACAGCTATAGCCGAATCAGCGGTGTCTTTTTAAAATACATTATACAACATTATTACTCGACGATATCGCTACATAATCCATAGACGGCGTCCTCTCAACATGAGACACGGCGGTTTGTGTATGTACACGGCAAGCTAATTAAAATCCTTCATTCAGTGACAAGGGAGACTTTAAATCTTCCATCGTGCCTCGAGTAAACAGGAGCTTATTACTTATATGTTAAGACGAGCGAGCGAGCGGGCAGAACATCCTCATCATAGGGGACCTTTTCCTATTATATTATGCAAATATCACTTTTTAGTCACTTGTAAGACACCGAGTTGGATTGTGAGGAAACAGACATCGTGACATTCCTCCTACTGTGACATCATACAGTAAGAGCCCCTCCCCTGGTCGTGAAAGGCGTTTAAAGAAAGGATAGATATGATGTCACAGCTGCAGGAACTGGGGAGAGAACGCAAAAAAAGTGTTAATAGTCTTTTAGAGTGTGGAGTCACTAACCAGCAAAGGAAGCATTTAACCTGTTTTATTAGGGCCCCGGGCACTATAGGGTGCACAGGACCCTGCTGCCATTCGGATGCCTGAGAGTCTCGTGGCCCGGAACCAGATTTTGCTGCATAGCTCATACACACTTGCACATATGCACATGAAACTCAGTACACATTTAGAGCTCATTGAGCTGAACAACTTTCGCATGACCTGGGCTCAACTCAACAGGAGGCTGGTTATTTTGGGTCGTTCGGAAAAGTGCACCTAATGGATTTTGATATACTCCTCCTAGGGAATTTATACGATTGCCACCAAACCGGGCCGATGTAATCTTAAGACATTGAGGACGCTAAATTGCTGAGGGATTTTTGATATCTCAAACGGGTCAGCCGTGATAACGTCTTAAACTTGCACCGAAAAATTATTAATAACTTTGTGTGGCCTTATATTGAGTGACACGTTCAGTGACATCACGTTGAGGAACATCATAGTGTGAGGCTTTTCTTCCAGCATCTGTGGCCTATTGTACACACGTACACATCACAAATGTTAACACTCTCACACACGCTTGATTAAAATTTGTGATGTGTGATATATGAGTGTGTTTTGTGTGTGTGCGTGTGTGTGTGCGCGCGCGTGAGTGTTAACATTTCTGATGAGTATGTGTGTACAATAGGACACAGATGCTGGAAAATAAGCCTCACACTATGATGTTCCTCAACGTGATGTCACTGAACGTGATGTCGGCGATGGCTTTTTGTGGGTCTTAACACTCATCTTATTAAAACATCTGAGCAGTTGATGGTTAAGGGCTTTGCTCAAGGGCCTAACAGTGGCAACTTGGGATTTAAACCTGCGACCTTCTGAACCCTAGTCCAATTCCTTAACCACAGAGCTACGCCTGACGGTAGCTCACTGCTTCAGACATGGGATCACTGATCTGGTCCTGAAAGGTCTAGGAGCAAGACCGGTAAATCCTCAGTTTCTCAGGAGTCCCCTGGACTCTGTTGGTCTTAGTTTAGGAATCAATATGGAAAAGTCAAATGTTTTAAAATGTTTATATTTATAACCAGTACAAAAAAAAAAAACAACAAAAGAAAACCACACTATACACAAAAGTACAGTATGTGAAGACCTTTCCATCAGACGCGCCTTTCCATAATGACCATATGGTCCTTAGATCTCTCAAGCGTCTCCGTTTGTCCCCGTTCTGGAAGCTGCATGCGGTCGTACGGCGGCACTACACCACCTACTCACCAGCTAACCCTCCTGTTGTCTTGTCGCAGTGGACACTCGCCTTATTGTTTTCCTAAAAGGAAACAAAGCAGCGCTGCGTTTTCACGTCCTCGATATGAATTATTCAGACCACGAGCCTCAGAAAAGGCATTGTCCTGTGCAGAGTGATGGTGTCGTGGTGCAGGTGTGAATCACGGTGGACTGAAGACCGGAGACTGAAGTCTGAAGCCTTAATTGATTCTAAATCGCTCGTTAAACATCAAATAATACTTTGATTTCTCTGTGGAGCTTCATACGTTCTTATGGAGTTCCTGTACGACCGTGTGTGTGTGTGTGTCATCAGGTAATGCTTTACCTTATCCAGTCTCCTCTGCCAGCTGTCCTCTCTCTTCACCATCAGGTCGATGCAGTGTGAGAGCGTGGCCAGGATTCCCGCTGTAGTGGCTTTAAACGTGATGGCCTCGCCTTTAAAATCGATCCCGTTCAGGCCCTTGGTGCTCAAAGAATGGACCACTATGATGAGACAAACGGTAGCAATATCGATTAAATAAACGCGTAAAATTTTAGCGGTTTGCCTTTTAAATAAATAAATAAAAATCAATAAATAAAATCAACTCCGGAGAGGAATCCGAATCAGACTCTAACCCTTTTTAAAGAAATCCGTTTCTGTCTAACCGACCTCGGTCACTGTGTTGATATGATGACAGTGGGCGGAGCTAATTTCCGGGCCAAAAGTTGAAAGAATATAAATACTAGAAAACACCTACTGCACGGTAATGAGGCAAATCAAAGTGTTTAAAAATCATATTTGAAAGTAGTTAAAGATTATAAATCTGTAAGGACTGTAGAAAAAAATAAAGGGTACTTTTAAAGCTAGACGCGCACACACGGTCGAATGAATCGAGCGAAGCCCAGATCAAGGACGTTCTTTCACATGATTTAAAAGTACAATAAAAAGTAAAACTCACGCTTCTCTTTGCTGCCGTTGTGGTTGTGCAGGAATTCACCGTCGGTGCGGGTGGTCGGGAAATCGTCTTCATCGTCCTCCACGACTGGATGTGATGGAAAAAAAACCACACACAATTATTATGAACCCGTAGACCTCAGTGGAAGTGGCAGGCACTGCCTAGAGCTGCCAGTACATCAGGTCCTACAGTGAGGCGGCAAGTGGCATAGCACACAACACGACAATGGAGCTGCTCATACTCCAGAGGGAGAGAAAGTGGGAGAGAGAGAGGGAAGAATGGAAGGAGAGGCGAGAAGGAAAGAATGAAGAAAACAATGAGAGAGAAGGAAAGGGACAACAGAGTAAGAGATGGCGAGGGGGAGGACTGAACGGACAAAAGAACTAACTGATTGTGTGTGTGTGTGTGTTTGTGTGTAGAGAGAGAGAGAGAGAGAGAGAGAGAAGCAAGTAAAAAAAGTGCCAAATGAGGAGAGCAGGAAGTGAGTGAGATGAGGAGGATGTTGCCACATGGAACAGAGAGAGAGAGAGATCACCTGCGGATTTACTGGAATCAGATTCAGCTCAGTATTATTATCAAATTATCAGATTATTACCTTCAGATTCAGATTATTATCAGATTATTACCTTCAGATTCAGATCCATATTATCAGATTATTATCAGATTATTACCTTTAGATTCAGATCCTCATTATCAGATTATTACCTTCATATTCAGATCCTCATTATCAGGTTATTACCTTTAGATTCAGATCCTTATTATCAGATTATTACCTTCATATTCAGATCCTCATTATCAGGTTATTACCTTTAGATTCAGATCCTTATTATCAGATTATTACCTTCGGATTCAGATCCTTATTATCAGATTATCATCAGATTATCATATTCAGATTCAGATCATTATGATCAGATTATTATTATTATCAGATTATCATCATCATCATCAGGTTCAACTCCTCATCATCATCTTTCGGCGTCACTTGGACCATGAGAAACGTGTTGTGTTTTAACCCTTTTATTCAATTTAGTTGTGAAGCTGTTGGACTAAAGGTGTCAGTTCATTTTCCCTGTTCTGGAAAATGAACTGACACCTTTTCTGACCAATCGGAAACGAGGATTCGATCACTCACTTTTATCCCTCTGCAGCTCGTCCCTGGACACGGCGTCTGAGCAGGCGTCGAAATATTTCTGCAGTGTGTCCACCTGCCTGCAGAGGATGTCTCTAAACGTCTCCATCTCGGCTAGCTTCTCACGCAGCCTGTGGCCCT